>NC_091335.1:6553587-6631087 GCF_038502225.1 Cherax quadricarinatus | reverse complement strand
ATGAATCGACCCCTCCAACCACAACTGGGTGAGTACAGAAAAATTCGCATAGAAAGTAAATAATTGTTATTTTAACTTAAAGGATTGAGTGAGATGAGCGATCAGTGTAAGAAAGTGAACAAGAATTATTGAGTGAAGTGTAGAGGTTCGATAGAGATCTGAAAATTTGGTAAGGAGCCACACAGTGTTTATGACCGCTCTTACTGAGGTCTTATCATGTTTTGTGTTACCAGTACCTGAAGTAAGATAGTGTGTGAAGAGATAGATGCACTTAGTAAGCGTGTTGGGACCACCAGTATACCTAAGTGACCCCTCACCAACCTTCTGTGGTGTCGAGACAGTAGTCTTCCAGAAGTTTCACCCACAGTATTGAAACTTGCAGGTCTGAAGTGTAGCCCACTCTGAGTCAGGACAGTAGTCTTCCAGAAGTTTCACCCACAGTATTGAAACTAGCAGGTCTGAAGTGTAGCCCACTCTGAGTCAGGACTGTAGTCTTCCAGAAGTTTCACCCACAGATTTGAAACTAGCAGGTCTGAAGTGTAGCCCACTCTGAGTCAGGACAGTAGTCTTCCAGAAGTTTCACCCACAGTATAGAAATCAGCATGTCTGAAGTGTTACTCTGAGTCGGGGCTGTAGTTTTCTTGAAGTTCCACCACAGTATTGGAGCCAGCTGGTCTGAGGTGTCACGGACTACTGGAACGGCGGGACACCTCAAAAGTGGAATTGAGACAGCAAGATCGACCCTTGCATAGTTGTTTTATTGGGAAAGACAAGTGATCATTTAACTAGCTGTGGCTTTGCCCAATAGCAATATCGCCTTTATAAAGGGTTCATGAAGTATGTAGCGAGGATAATACAGGGTAAAATAGAGAAAACGAGAACCAGTGACAGGGAGCAAAATAGAGATGAACAAGGAAGAGAAATTGAACACAAGAAAGCATTGGCAAAAATCATGCAACGGGAATGTTCAGATGTGGGAGGAAAGATGGATTCTGTGGGAACTCTTAATTGAAAGCTTAGAAAGTCAAATTTATAGGTAAATGGAAGATAACATTTAAATGTATTCAGGAAGAGGCAGAGAGGAAGAACCAGGCGTTAGGTGAAGCATGAACATGAATACAATAGGGGTATATAAATTAAGATGTATATGGATACAATAGGTATATAAATTAAGATATATATGGTGGGGGATATAAAGAAGTATATGGATACAGTGGGGATATAAATTTAAGATGTATATGAATATAGTGGGGAGATTAATTAAGATGTATATGGATACAGTGGAGGATATAAATTAATTAAGATGTATATGGATACAGTGGAGGATATAAATTAATTAAGATGTATATGGATACAGTGGAGGATATAAATTAATTAAGATGTATATGGATACAGTGGAGGATATAAATTAATTAAAAACGCATTTATGTCTCTTCGAAAATAAATTTTATTTTAAATAATCTGACCGAATTCTATTTTCAATAATCTGACAATTTTTTTTTCAATAATCTGAGTTTTATTTTCAATAATTTGACAATTTTATTTTCAATCTGACAGAATTTTAGTTTGAATAATCTTACCCACATTTAATATGACCCGCTTGTGAAGTAGCCTAAATTCCACATTTGTAAAGCAAATTCTTTCTAAAAGCCAGAATAAATACTACGATAACACAAGGATAGTGATTTGCAAATTAATATGTTCATTTGTGAGCAAATAACTATGTTGTTAATACTTAACAAGGGAGGTCTTGGTGAGTGCCAGCATAAACAACGACCCCAGGATGGCAACACAGGCAACAACATTGTCCTAGTGCCAAGTTTTATTTTATGAATTACTACTTACTAGAGCAGTTTCTCTTCTTTTGTTTTGTTTTCCTGCCAGAAATGCACGAATGTTATTTACGGGGTAGTGTGTGTCTGGAATGAGGGGGAAGGTTAGGTAAGGCTTGTCAGGAAAGAGGGTAAGTGTTTCCTGACGCGGGTCTTAGTCATATGATGACCCGCAGCTGGAGCTTTTGGTCATCTGACTGATGCCTTTCACTGGCTTACCGGCCCACCCCATTAAAAATTATTGTTATGATTTTAACCATTATTAAAGAGGGGAAGAAGACCCTGTTAATTAGGGGGCGTGTAATTTATGTTCTATATTGGCAGCTTGGAGATGGCCAGGATGTTGTAGTTTTTAGTATACGTGCAAGCACAGTGTATAAACACCATGAGGTGTATATTAGTGTATATATACCAGGAAGTGTGTAGTAGTGTATATACACCAGGAGTTCATTAGTGTATATACACTGAAATTTACTTTTAAACTAATTTTAGGAATTAATGTATATTTGACGCATAAAAACACACACACACAAACACACACACACACACACACACACACCCATGCCACATCCAATGCCCCCACCCACTACATTACAAACTCCACCCCCACAGCAACAACCCATAGTTCCTTACCAGGTCTCCCACTTCCCCAATCCCAATATACCTCCCAGACCACAGTCTTAGAAAAGAAGTTGAAGGTGTGGGATACAAATGCAGATGGAATAACAAACAAGTATGAGGAGTGGCACGAAAGAATCAAAGAGACATCCCCAGATATAATAGCACTCACAGAAACAAAACTCACCAGAATAATAACAGATTCAATCTTTCCATCCGGATATCAAATCCTCAGGAAAGACAGAGGGAGGAGAGGGGGAGGAGGAGTTGCACTGCTCATTAAAAACTAGTGGGGTTTTGAGAAAATGGAAGGAATGGATGGCACGGGCGAAAGGGACTACTTAGTAGGAACAATCCAGTCTGAGGGACATAAGGTGATAATTGCAGTAATGTACAACCCACCACAGAACTGCAGGAGGCCAAGAGAAGAATACGATGAGAGCAACAGAGCAATGATCGACACACTAGCCGAGGTGGCCAGGAGAGCACACATGGGGGAGCAAAGTTACTAGTTATGGGTGATTTCAATCACAAGGAGATTGACTGGGAAAACCTGGAGCCCCATGGGGGTCCCGAAATATGGAGAGCCAAGATGATGGATGTGGTACTGGAAAACCTCGTGCATCAACATGTTAGAGACACTACCAGAGAGAGAGAGGAGAGGATGAACCAGCAAGGTTGGACCTTGTATTCACCATGAGTAGTTCGGACATCGAGGGTATCATGTATGAAAGGCCCCTGGGAGCTAGTGATCATGTGGTTCTGTGCTTCGACTACATAGTTGAGCTCCAAGTGGAGAGAGTAGCAGGAATAGGCTGGGAAAAACCAAACTACAAAAGGGGGAACTACTCAGGCATGAGGAACTTCCTTCAAGACATTCAGTGGGAGAGGGAACTGACAGGAAAACCAGTACAAGAAATGATGGACTATGTAGCAACAAAATGCAAGGAGGCAGAGGAGAGGTTTGTTCCCAAGGGAAACAGAAATAATGGGAAGAACATAACGAGTCCTTGGTTCACCCAAAGGTGTAGGGATGCAAAAACTAGGTGTACTAGAGAATGGAAAAGGTACAGAAGACAGAGAACTCAGGAAAATAAAGAAATCAGCCGAAGAGCCAGAAACGAATATGCACAGATAAGAAGGGAGGCTCAGAGACAATATGAAAATGACATAGCATCAACAGTAAAGACTGACCCAAAGCTGTTGTACAGCCACATCAGGAGGAAAACAACAGTCAAGGACCAGGTAATCAGACTGAGGAAGGGTGATGGGGAATTCACAAGAAACGACCGAGAGGTTTGTCAGGAGCTCAACACAAGATTTAAAGAGGTATTTACAGTGGAAACCAGTAGGACTCCAAGAAATCAGAACAGGGGGGCACACCAGCAAGTGCTGGATGAGGTACATATAACCAAGGAGGAGGTGAAGAAGCTGCTATGCGAACTTGACACCTCAAAGGCGGTGGGACCAGACAACATCTCTCCATGGGTCCTTAAAGAGGGAGCAGAGATATTGTGTGAGCCATTAACAAAGATCTTCAACACATCATTTGAAACTGGGCAACTCCCTGAGGTATGGAAAATGGCAAATGTAGTCCCAATTTTTAAAAAGGGAGACAGGCATGAGGCACTAAACTACAGACC
This sequence comes from Cherax quadricarinatus, assembly GCF_038502225.1. Classification (NCBI taxonomy): domain Eukaryota; kingdom Metazoa; phylum Arthropoda; class Malacostraca; order Decapoda; family Parastacidae; genus Cherax; species Cherax quadricarinatus. The sequence continues at coordinate 6,626,994 of NC_091335.1, read as the reverse complement.
TGTATCACTAACGTGTATAGTATGCAAGGTCATGGAGATCATCAGGAGGAGAGTGGTGGGGCACCTGGAAAGAAACATGTGTATAATTGACAACCAGCACGGTTTCAGGGAAGGAAAATCCTGTGTCACAAACCTTCTAGAGTTTTATGACAAGGTGACAGAAGTAAGACAAGAGAGAGCGGGGTGGATCGACTGCATATTTTTGGACTGCAAGAAGGCCTTCGACACAGTTCCTCACAAGAGGTTACTGCAAAAGCTAGAGGACCAGGCACACATAACAGGAAAGGCACTGCAATGGATCAGAGAATATCTGACAGGGAGGCAACAACGAGTCATGGTACGCGACGAGGTGTCAGAGTGGGCGCCTGTGACAAGCGGGGTTCCACAGGGGTCAGTCCTAGGACCTGTGCTGTTCTTTGTATATGTGAACGACATAACGGAAGGGATAGACTCAGAAGTGTCCTTGTTTGCAGATGATGTGAAGTTAATGAGAAGAATCAAATAGGACGAGGATCAGGCAGGACTACAAAGAGACCTGGACAGGCTACAAACCTGGTCCAGCAACTGGCTCCTTGAATTTAACCCTGCCAATTGCAAAGTCATGAAGATTGGGGAAGGGCAAAGAAGACCGCAGACACAATATAGTTTAGATGGCCAAAGACTGCAAACCTCACTCAAGGAAAAAGATCTGGGGGTGAGTATAACACCGAGCATATCTCCTGAGGCGCACATCAATCAGATAACTGCTGCAGCATACGGGCGCCTGGCAAACCTACGGATAGCGTTCCGATACCTCAATAAGGATTCGTTTAAGACTCTGTATACCATCTACGTCAGGCCCATACTGGAGTATGCAGCACCAGTTTGGAATCCACACCTAGTCAAGCACGTCAAGAAATTAGAGAAAGTGCAAAGGTTTGCAACAAGACTAGTCCCAGAGCTACGTGGATTGTCCCATGAAGAAAGGTTGAGGGAAATCGGCCTGACGACACTGGAGCACAGGAGGGTCAGGGGAGACATGATAACGACATATAAAATACTGCGCGGAATAGACGAGGTGGACAAAGACGGGATGTTCCAGAGATGGGACACAGACACAAGAGGTCACAGGAGTATAAATGCCAACCAGCACGGATTCACGGAAGGCAAATCCTGTGTCACAAACCTTCTGGAGTTTTATGATAAAATAACAGAAGTAAGACAAGAGAGAGAGGGGTGGGTTGATTGCATCTTCTTGGACTGCAAGAAGGCCTTTGACACAGTTCCTCACAAGAGATTAGTGCAGAAGCTAGAGCATCAGGCGCATATAACAGGAAGGGCACTGCAATGGATCAGAGAATACCTGACAGGGAGGCAACAACGAGTCATGGTACGTAATGATGTATCACAGTGGGCACCTGTGACGAGCGGGGTCCCACAGGGGTCGGTCCTAGGACCAGTGCTATTTTTGGTATATGTGAACGACATGACGGAAGGGTTAGACTCAGAAGTGTCCCTGTTTGCAGATGATGTGAAGTTAATGAGGAGAATTAAATCTGATGAGGACCAGGCAGGACTTCAAAGAGACCTGGACAGACTGGACACCTGGTCCAGCAAATGGCTTCTCGAATTTAATCCTGCCAAATGCAAAGTCATGAAGATAGGGGAAGGGCACAGAAGACCACAGACAGAGTATAGGCTAGGTGGCCAAAGACTGCAAACCTCACTCAAGGAGAAAGATCTTGGGGTGAGTATAACACCGAGCATGTCTCCGGAAGCACACATCAATCAGATAACTGCTGCAGCATATGGGCGCCTGGCAAACCTGAGAACAGCATTCCGACACCTTAGTAAGGAATCATTCAAGACACTGTACACCGTGTATGTCAGGCCCATACTGGAGTATGCAGCACCTGTTTGGAACCCGCACTTGATAAAGCACGTCAAGAAACTAGAGAAAGTACAAAGGTTTGCAACAAGGTTAGTTCCAGAGCTAAGGGGAATGTCCTATGAAGAAAGATTAAGGGAAATCGGCCTGACGACACTGGAGGACAGGAGGGTCAGGGGAGACATGATAACGACATATAAAATACTGCGTGGAATAGACAAGGTGGACAAGGACAGGATGTTCCAGGGAGGGGACACAGAAACAAGAGGCCACAATTGGAAGTTGAAGACACAAATGAGTCAGAGAGATAGTAGGAAGTATTTCTTCAGTCATAGAGTTGTAAGGCAGTGGAATAGCCTAGAAAATGACGTAGTGGAGGCAGGAACCATACACAGTTTTAAGACGAGGTTTGATAAAGCTCATGGAGCGGGGAGAGAGAGGGTCTAGTAGCAACCGGTGAAGAGGCGGGGCCAGGAGCTAGGACTCGACCCCTGCAACCACAAATAGGTGAGTACAAATAGGTGAGTACACACACACACTCACTCACTCACACACACACACACACACACACACACACACACACACACACACACACACACACACACACACACACACACACACACACACACACACACACACTCACTCACTCACACACACACACACACACACACACACACACACACACACACACACACACACACACACACACACACACACACACACACACACACACTCACTCACTCACTCACTCACTCACTCACTCACTCACACACACACACACACACACACACACACACACACACACACACACACACACACACACACACACACACACTCACACACACACACACACACACACACACACACACACACACACACACAGACACACACACACACACACACACACACACACACACACACACACACACACACACACACACACACACACACACACACACACACACACACACACACACACACAAGCCTGTTGATCCTGGTAATTCAACTCAAGCCACTGGAAATCGCCCATAATTTGTTAGATAGTTGTTAACGAAGGCTTGTGTGTACTCACCTATTTGTGGTTGCAGGAGTCAAGTCACAGCTCCTTTTCCCGTCTCTTCATTGGTCGCTACTAGACTTGTGTGTGCGTGTTTGTGCAGCACTAGCGCAGTGAGTGGAGGCACACGATAATATGCAGCATTACTCTTGCTTATATTATATTATTTATAAAGCTTCATGTTATCTGTGTGAGTTGAGAGCCACTGTCACGTGACGCTGCTGGATGCTGCTGCTGACCCAGTCGTCAAGGATACATCTTAGTGCTACTCTCTCACCCATCTTTGTGTATTATGTGTATTGATTTAGTATTATTTTATGTTATTATTATTATTATTATTATTATTATTATTATTATTATTTTTATTATTATTATTATTATATTATTAGGTTTTTATATTCTTGGAAAGGATCTAAATCCTTATGTAACACCTGTGTGTCACAAGTGTATGTAACCTGTGCGTTATATAAGTGTAATGCCTATGTATCACAAGCGTATGTAACACCTGTGTGTAACAAGTGTATGTAACCCGTGTGTAACAAGTGTATGTAACCTGTGTGTCATGCTAGTGTAACACATATGTATCACAAGCTTATGAAACACCTGTGTGTCACAAGTGTATGTAATCTGTGTGTCAAACAGGTGTAAAGCGTATATAACACAAGTGTATGTACTACGTGTAACACAAAGCATGATGTACACTGATCATTAAACTTTAGTTTCAAGACTTTGTGGTCCCCAGCAGGAATCTGGATTTTATGAAGCGCGTCGCAAACTGGCCAAAGTCTGCGCCCTTCAACGTGAGTGGGAAACAATGACATGAACTGGGCAGTGGAAGCGAATTCCATACATGACAAAAATAGACATGGCAGAGTTATTTCACATCAGTCAGTCGAAATTCCAGAGGCGGGACCAAGAGCTGGATCTCCTCTCTCTCTCTCCAAGAGAGATTTATGCAGGCGGGAGCTGTGAAGACACTAGAGGCAGGATGAGCACATTTCCCATTATACCAAGATCATTAAAGGAATTTGTAGCTGCTACTTGGTCTACAAGACTGTGAATATCCTAGTTAGTGCCAGATATCACGCTTTACACAACAACTAGTGTCAAATGAACTGCCAGATAATATTTTTGTCGTTATTCTCGCCATATAGAATTAATTTAGGTATGCTACATTTACTAAAGTGGTAAGGGGTTTGCACATCCAGCAGGCAGGTCAGAGTGAGCGTGCTGAATAGTAATGTTGGTATATCTGCTCCTCGTGGGAATTATAACTACCCCTAGTGGGTATGTAAGTATATCTACCCTCGTGGCAGTGTTGGTATTTCCCCTTGTGGGGATTCAAGTATATTTGTTTATCATGGGTATGCAGGTATATCCGTCCCATAGTGGGAATATTTGTGTATCTGCCACTTTATGGAAATGTTGGTATATCTACTCGTAGGAAAAAGGTTCACTAGTTTTGCAAGGTCAGGGTCACATAGTTTACCGTATACGTGACCGCAACATTGTCATAACGCCTCTGTCGGACACACGATGTTCTGCTATCAGATGCATGATGCTTCCCTGCTGCATGTACGCTGCTCCAAGCCCCCGCTGTAGGACGTACGATGCTTTCGTTGTTGTGCGTACAATACTTCTTCCCGGTGCAGGGCGTACGGTGATCTCCCGCTGCTGGACGCACGATGCTCTCTACGCTGCCTGACGTACTAGGGTTGCCCGCTGCCGGACACAGTAGGCCTGAGTAGGGTAACTAGCTGCCGGACACACCATACTTCCCCTTTGCTGGACGTGCAGTATTTCCTATTGTCAGACGTTTATGTTCTCTGCTCTCAAATGTGCGATGCATATTTACTGTCACAATTACTATAATAATCTGCTACGAAATGTACGGCGTACGATACTTTGTTGACGGACATGTGATATATCCTGCCAGACGTGCCATGTTCCTGATGTCAGACATGTTCTTCCTATTGTCAGGCCTACGATGTTCGCCCTACTGTCAGACGTACGATGTTTCCCCTGCCAGATGTAGTGTTCCCTTGTCGGACGAACGATGCTCCGTCAGGCATATCGGGTGTTATTCCTAAAAACTTGTACATATCATCATCATACTTATTGTTGACGTGAGCGTCTCAACATTCTGAGAAGCAAGAAGCAAGAGCTTATTTTCTTGCTGGCCGGATGTTTGGTGTGTTAAAGGAAGGCTTGATGCTGGCACGTCCGCTATCTCATTCCTAGGAACACACCCATCACCCAGGAACCTACACACGCATCACTCAGGAAAGTACACACCCATCACCCAGGAACCTACACACGCATCACTCAGGAAAGTACACACCCATCACCCAGGAACCTACACACGCATCACTCAGGAAAGTACGCACGCATCACCCAGGAACCCTACATACGCATCACTTAGGAAAGTACACACGCACCACCCAGGAACCTACACAGCAACATGCGTATGCATCACCCAGTAACATCGCATCACCCACTAAGGTGGGCGTATCACCTATTAACGCAGGCACATATGTTGCTATGTATGATAATCTATGTAACTGTATTTGTGTATATCTGAATAAACTTACTTACTAATCGCCCACGAACATACATACGCATCATCTAGCAACCTACACACGTATCACCCAAGAATATACAGTATGTAAGCATCACCCAGTAACGCGGGCGCATCACCCAGTAACCTACACTTGAAATCACAGCCTCCAGTGAAGGTCAGGTTTATTGCCATGTTGCTGCTGCAAATGTTGCCTGCTCAGCCTACAAGTTAATAAATATAAAGTTGACGCAAGGTGAATTAATTTACAACCATCAACAGCTCTCTGGCAATAAAATACTACTGATAGCGCTTTGATTTCAACAGGAATACGTCTTTATGCAGTGAAAATCGCATATTTAGGAATCCTAAATATCGTACTCTCGACTCCCGTTGAGGATGGGGATATCGGGACACTTTTTTGCTGTGTAGAGCTTCATTAAGTTGTGACATGATAAAACTCTACACAGAGTGAAACGTGCCAGTAAAAGCTTGTTGGGCAGCCTGTCTTTCGTTTCACTCGCCTTTCTTGGTTGACACGTGAAAAATCTTCATGATGGTTGTATAAAACGATAAGAGCAGTGAGCACCCAACCAGCGCCAGCTTCCCAAGGTCTCCTCTGTCCTTAAGTAGCTACTCTGTCTTCTGTAGCAGCACTGTCATTCAATACTCCGCGATTAAATTCCATCTGAGCCGTTTATCAAGACACTTGCATTTTTGAACATAATTAATTACACCCGCAGTGTGCGGCTACATATTTCTGTGTTACATAGTGCGAACACCCGCAGTTTGCGGCTACACATTTGTGTTATATAGTGGGAATACCCGCAGTTTTCTGTTACACTTTTCTGTGTTACAAAGTAGGAACACCCTCACTTTGCTACTTAGCTGTTGCATTTGAGCTACGTGGTGGGAACACATACGCCTACACTTTTTCTCTGTACGAGTGCTACATGCTGGCATCACCCCCAGTCTGCGCCTACGCTATTCTGATTTGAAAACTCGCAGTATGCGGCTACCCTATTATATATGATAGTTATATTATGGAAATAAAGGCTAACTTTGTTTCCCTGTCATATTCCATCACACAATGGCTGCATACAACCAGTAAGGAAACATGTCAGGCTAAGCTGAGAGATTTCAGTAAGGTGGTGATGATATGGTCAAGCGTTGCATTGTGTGGTCAGTAAGTAGAAAGGCCTGTTTTATTGGCTTCCTTCCAGCAGCACTGGAATTAGCTTTTTTTTAAAGGTGATTATCATTATTCAGGAGAATCTAGTACATACAAGGGTGCTGCAGTTAATAATACAGTAACTATGTACCATGGTGGAGTGGTTAACACACTGGCCTGCGAGTTTTAGAATTCACTTGCCATGGGTTTGAGCCACATCCGTTCTGTGATAGGATATATGTTGGTTTAGAAAGACGTAAGCAAACACTATGATATATTTATTAGAAAACGTTTCGATCCTGGGACCTTGATCACTTCTAACATACAGAGGTAGGAAGACATTATATATAGGCGGAGAGTGAGGTGTGAGTGACGCATGGTGACCTGAAGAATGTCATGTTGGGATGAGGACTGGTGGATGATGAGATCATGTGACTCCTGTGTTGGTGGGTTGGTGGTGCTTGAGTATCATATATGTTAATGTTTTAGAAATAGAACGTAACACTGGAAACCACAACTTTTCTAAAACATTAACATACATGATACTCAAGCAGCACCAACCCAACAACACAGGAGTCACATGATCTCATCGTTCACCCGTCCTCATCCCAACATGACATTCTTCAGGTCACCATGCGTCACTCACACCTCACTCTCCGCCTATATATAATGTCTTCCTACCTCTGTATGTTAGAAGTGATCAAGGTCCCAGGACCGAAACGTTTTCTAATAAATATGTCATAGTGTTTGCTTACTTGTCTTTCTAAATCAACTTGCCAGGATATATGAAGATAACATCCACACGTATATTTATAAATATCTTAAAATTAGTATATGCATGCAGTATTTTAACATATATACATGCGTATTTTTTTCTTAAACACATCGGCCGTTTGCCATAGAGGCAGAGTGACGCGAAAAAGAAGAAACACTCTTATTATCACTCACTCCATCACTGCCTTGCCAGAGGCATGCCGATACTGCAGTTCAAAAATTGCAACGTATCTCCATCCCTCCAGAGTGTAGGCACTGTACTTATACACATAACTGATAAACTTTGACACAAATAAATCCACGATGAGACGTTAAAGAAAAAAATATGGAATTTGTATTGTCAAGTTCTACCTGACCGTGAGGTCTCTCAGTCAACTGAAGAGGGCCTCAGCTTGAAGCCGAAATATCTTTGCTCTGTCCCCAGTGCCATTGACAAGTGTTTGTTACATCAGACAACTTTCGTATTGACCCTGAAATTCATGATTACTTGTGTGTTTGGCCGGGTTTATCTTGTACCCATGGTACTAAATAAAGTAACGCCCTAGTGGGCAGATATGGGTAGTGAATAGTGGGTAAAGAGTAGGGTGTGAGTAGTGGGTAGGGTGCGAGTGTGGGTAGGGTGTGAGCTGTGGGTAGGGTGTGAGTAGTGGGTAGGGTGCGAGTGTGGGTAGTGGGGATGATCTGGCTGTAGTTGTTCGTTCAGGAGTGCATAATGCATTTAATCCTTTATTAATATATAATGAAATAAGAACACTGCTACGTTATTGAAAAGAAAAACACGGTGCTAGGTTAACGAAGATAAAAATACGGTGCTAGGTTAACGAAGATAAAAATACGGTGCTAGGTTAACGAAGATAAAAATACGGTGCTAGGTTAACGAAGATAAAAATACGGTGCTAGGTTAACGAAGATAAAAATACGGTGCTAGGTTAACGAAAACAAACACGGGGGTTAGGTAATAAAAATAATACGGTGCTAGGTTAATGAAAATAACACGGTGCTAGGTTAACGAAAACAGTAATACATGGGCTAGGTTAATAAAAATAACACGGCGCTAGGTTAATGAAAATAACATGGTGCTAGGTTAATGAAAATAACACTGTGCTATTGTTAATGGAAATAACACTGTCCTAGGTTAATAAAAATAACTGCTAGGTACAGTAATACTGTGCTAGGTTAATAAAAAAACAACAACAACACTGCTAGGCTAATTAAACTTTGCTGTCTAGGCTATAGTTTCAACTGTCCAGTACAGGTTATTATTGGGATGTCTTGATGCCGATCTAAGACTCTTGATCAAAGGAATCTGAGCTACCCTTACCCCTCCTTGGATCAAACACGTGTAACCCCTACCGCTACAGCTCGTCGCCCTGGTGATAACGTTGATAAACTGCTTTAAGAATGCTGGGAGACCCGCCTTACCAACGTTTTCAGACGCATCCACAGAGTATCCAGGAACGTATGTAATGTACGCTGAAGGTTACCTCTAGGTTACTTGTAGGTTACCTCTAGGTTACTTGTAGTTTACCTCTAGGTTACTTGTAGGTTACCTTTAGGTTACTTGTAGGTTACCTTTAGGTTACTTGTAGGTTACCTCTAGGTTACTTGTAGTTTACCTCTAGGTTACTTGTAGGTTACCTTTAGGTTACTTGTAGGTTACCTCTAGGTTACTTGTAGGTTACCTTTAGATTACTTGTAGGTTACCTCTAGGTTACTTGTAGGTTACCTCTAGGTTACTTGGTAGGTTACCTTTAGGTTACTTGTAGGTTACCTTTAGGTTACTTGTAGGTTACCTCTAGGTTACTTGTAGCTTACCTTTAGGTTACTTGTAGGTTACCTTTAGGTTACTTGTAGGTTACCTCTAGGTTACTTGTAGTTTACTTCAACGTTACTTGTAGGTTACCTGTAGGTTACTTGTAGTTTACGTATAGGTTACTTGTAGGTTACCTCTAGGTTACTTGTAGTTTACTTCAACGTTACTTGTAGGTTACCTGTAGGTTACTTGTAGTTTACGTATAGGTTACTTGTAGGTTACCTTTAGGTTACTTGTAGGTTACCTCTAGGTTACTTGTAGTTTATGTATAGGTTACTTGTAGGTTACCACACTAGGCCCTCCTTGGTCACTCATCACAAGATTCCGTAGGACTGCACTAGTTACATAACCACGGTACACTTCACGAACGTTAATTAGTTCCCCGTCAATTACGTTAATGAATTACATTAAATTGAGCTGTACATTTCATTATGGTATAGCGCAAAATTACTTTGCATTGAAAATTGCAATAGTTGGTTAAACGTAGTTTTACCATGTGGATTACATAGCACAGAAGAGCACGTCTAGTCTTTCAGAATATATGTTTTTTTGCGTATGATACCTAGTTTATGTAATACTATATTGCTAACATGACGAAATGTCTAGACACATCCTTCACAGCTTCCTTGATCCGTGAAGATCCTCTGACAAAGGAATATATTTGTGACTCATGTGACCGCATCCACTTCATGTGTATTGTGCACTCTTGCTCAAGTCTGACCGATACGGATGTCACCAGTTTAGTTGCTAGCTAGCAACCGTCCAGGGAGATCCTATCTTCCTCTCATATGTTAAACATAGGTAGTAGGTTGGTAGATAGCAACCGTCCAGGGAGGTCCTATCTTCCTCTCATGTGTTAAACATAGGTAGTAGGTTTGTAGATAGCAACCGTCCAGGGAGGTACTACCTTCCTCTCATGTGTTAAACATAGGTAGTAGGTTGTTAGATAGCAACCGTCCAGGGAGGTCCTATCTTCATCTCGTGTGTTAAACATAGGTAGTAGGTTTGTAGATAGCAACCGTCCAGGGAGGTACTACCTTCCTCTCATGTGTTAAACATAGGTAGTAGGTTGGTAGATAGCAACCGTCCAGGGAGGTCCTATCTTCCTCTCATGTGTTAAACATAGGTAGTAGGTTTGTAGATAGCAACCGTCCAGGGAGGTACTACCTTCCTCCCATGTGTTAAACATAGGTAGTAGGTTGTTAGATAGCAACCGTCCAGGGAGGTCCTATCTTCATCTCGTAGTGTTTGTAGATAGCACCGTAGGTACTACCTTCCTCTATGTGTTAAACATAGGTAGTAGGTTTGTAGATAGCAACCGTCCAGGGAGGTACTACCTTCCTCTCATGTGTTAAACATAGGTAGTAGGTTGGTAGATAGCAACCGTCCAGGGAGGTACTACCTTCCTCTCATGTGTTAAACATAGGTAGTAGGTTGGTAGATAGCAACCGTCCAGGGAGGTACTACCTTCCTCTCATGTGTTAAACATAGGTAGTAGGTTGTTAGATAGCAACCGTCCAGGGAGGTCCTATCTTCATCTCATGTGTTAAACATAGGTAGTAGGTTGGTAGATAGCAACCGTCCAGGGAGGTCCTATCTTCATCTCATGTGTTAAACATAGGTAGTAGGTTGGTAGATAGCAACCGTCCAGGGAGGTACTACCTTCCTCTCATGTGTTAAACATAGGTAGTAGGTTGTTAGATAGCAACCGTCCAGGGAGGTCCTATCTTTATCTCGTGTGTTAAACATAGGTAGTAGGTTTGTAGATAGCAACCGTCCAGGGAGGTACTACCTTCCTCTCATGTGTTAAACATAGGTAGTAGGTTGGTAGATAGCAACCGTCCAGGGAGGTACTACCTTCCTCTCATGTGTTAAACATAGGTAGTAGGTTGGTAGATAGCTACCGTCCAGGGAGGTACTACCTTCCTCTCATGTGTTAAACATAGGTAGTAGGTTGTTAGATAGCAACCGTCCAGGGAGGTCCTATCTTCATCTCGTGTTAAACATAGGTAGTAGGTTGGTAGATAGCAACCGTCCAGGGAGGTCCTATCTTCATCTCATGTGTTCCAGGGAGGTCCTATCTTCATCTCATGTGTTAAACATAGGTAGTAGGTTGGTAGATAGGAACCGTCCAGGGAGGTATTACCTTCCTCTCATGTGTTAAACATAGGTAGTAGTAGGTTGGTAGATAGCTACCGTCCAGGGAGATACTACCCTCCTTTCATGTGTACAACAGGTAGTAGGTTGGTAGAGAGCTACTGTCCCGGGAGGTACTACCTTCCTCTCAAATGGGTGTGTGACATGAAGACCTTTTAAATTGTTTTGCATTGATAGTATTGCTGATCTTTTTTATGCATCACGAATACGTAAAATAACAGGTAAATCTTACGAACCTCTACTAACATTCACTATACACACACTCCTTTACTTTCTTATGTGATTGTTAACAGCTGTTAATCTTGTAATATTTTCTTTCATCTTAAGTGGCCTGGTACCACTGAGACTGAGCCCTGGGGAAGATAATCTTCACAATCACTAGCTGATAACAATATAGTAAGTCCTCACTTAACGTCGTCGATAGGTTCTTGGAAACTGCGACCTTAAGTGAAATGACGTATAACGAAGCAAAATTTTGCAAAGGCTAATTGATATAAGTATCAGGGGGTGCACGATGCACCTTTAGCACTCACTGCAACGGTTAAATCAATGAATGAACGTTTGTGAAGTGAAGATTGTAAGGATCACTACCTACCACCACGCAGTTCAAAAACTAACGTGCAAACTCCAAACGGACAGTGGTCCCGGCCGGGAATCCATTTTTTTTCCTAAACGTTTTAACGAAACGACGTTAAGTGAGGACTTAGTGTACCTTCAATCCCCACTCTATTATATTCATAGGGGAAGCACTGAACCCGCGCAGATCAGAGTGCTTGGGGAATAGAAGGTAATCAGGTTTGATCCGAGAAAGGGGGGATACTTCTGCTTGGATCAAGAGTTGTTCATCAGTATCATGACATCCTACTTGATCTCGAGTCAAAGTTCTTTTTTGTAGTTACGAAATTAATGACCCATGAGATGATAATAACACGATTACAGATTACAGAACGGTTGGCATTTGAACCATGGCGAGTGAGTCATACAACAGCTGGTCCAGTGGTTAACACACTGACCTGAGAGTTTTAGCACACGCCTGCCATGAGTTCGATCCACGCTGTGGGATTTATATATATATATATATATATATATATATATATATATATATATATATATATATATATATATATATATATATATATATATATATCGTGGAGAATAGGTAAAACTTGCTATTTTGGCTTAAATAGCATTGCTGTTCTTGCTGAATAAGGCAAGCGAAAATTTGTGTATGCAGTAATTTAACAAAAATCTTAAGTAGTAGGTTGGTAGACAGCAACCACCTAGGAAGGTACTACCGTCCTGCCAAATGAGTGTAAAACGAAAGCCTGTAATTGTTTTACATGATGGTAGGATTGCTGGTGTCTGTCTGTCTGTCTCCTAAAATACAAGATTTAAGGTACGTCTTGCTACTTCTACTTACACTTAGGTCACACTACACATGCATGTACACTTTTATGTATACACACTCATCTGAATTTTCTTTGATTTTATCTTAATAGTTCTTGTTCTTATTGCTTTTCCTTTTATATCCATGGGGAAGTGGAATAAGAATCTTTCCTCCGTAAGCCATGCGTGTTGTAAAAGTCAACTAAAATGCCGGGAACAATGGACTAGTAACCCCTTTTCCCGTAGAGCTTACTAAAAAGAAAAAGAAGAAAAACCATCAAAGTGGGATGTTTGAATGTGCATGGATGTTGTGCAAATGATAAGAGATGATTGTGGATGCTATGAATGAGAAGAAGCTGGATGTCCTGGCTTTAAGTGAAACAAAGCTGAAGGGGGTGGGAGAGTTTCAGTGGGGAGAAACAAATGGGATTAGGTCAGGGGTTTCAAATAGAGTTAGAGCTAAAGAAGGAGTAGCAATAATGTTGAAGGATAAGTTATGGCAGGAAAAGAGGGAATATGAATGTATTAATTCAAGGATTATATGGAGTAAAATAAGGGTTGGATGTGAAAAGTGGGTTATAGTAAGCGTATATGCACCTGGAGAAGAGAGAAGTGTAGAGAAGAGAGAGAGATTTTGGGAAATGTTGAGTGCTTGGGGAGTTTTGAACGAAGTGTGAGAGTACTTGTGGTGGGAATTTCAGTGCTAAAGTGGGTAAAAATATTGTGGAGGGAGTAGTAGGTAAATTTGGGGTGCCAGGGGTAAATGAAAATGGGGAGCCTTTAATTGAGCTATGTGTAGAAAGAGATTTGGTAATAGGTAATACATATTTTATGAAAAAGAGGATAAATGAGTATACAAGGTATGATATAGCACGTAATGAAAGTAGTTTGTTAGATTATGTATTGGTGGATAAAAGGTTGATGGGTAGGCTTCAGTATGTACATATTTATAGAGGGGCAACTGATATATCGGATCATTATTTAGTTGTAGCTACCGTTAGAGTAAGAGGCAGAAGGGACAATAGGAAAATGGCAACAAGTTAGAGAGAGGTGAAAGTATATAAGCTAAGGGAGGAGGAAGTTAGGGTGAGATATAAGCAAATATTGGCAGAAAGGCGGGCTACTGCAAGTATGAGTAGTGGGGGCTTTGAAGAGTGTTGGAATAGTTTTAAAAATGCAGTATTAGAATGTAGGGCAGAAATTTGTGGCTATAGGAGGGTGGGTGCAGGAGGAAAGAGGAGTGATTGGTGGAATGATGAAGTAAAGGGTGTGATAAAAGAAAAAGGTAGCTTATGAGAGTTTCTTACAAAGCAGATGTATTATAAGAAGAGCAGAGTATATGGATAGTAAAAGAAAGGTGAAGAGAGTGCAAAAGGAGAGCAGATGATAGAGTAGGAGAGGCACTGTCAAGAAATTTTCATGAAAAAAAATTTTGGAGTCAGATAAACAAGTCAAGAAAGCCTAGGGAACGAATGGATTTGTCAGTTAAAAACAGAGTAGGGGAGTTAGTAGATGGGGAGACGGAGGTATTGGGCAAATGGCAGGAATATTTTGAGGAACTTTTAAATGTCGATGAAGACAGGGGGGCGGTAATTTCATGCACTGGCCAAGGAGGTATTCCATGTTTTAGGAGTGAAGAGCAGGCTGTGAGTGTGGGGAAGGTGCGTGAGGCATTATGTACAATGAAAGGGGGTAAAGCAGCTGAAACTGACGGGATCATGACAGAAATGTTACAAGCAGGGGGGGATATAGTGTTGGAGTGGTTGGTATTTTTGTTTAATAAATGTATGAAAGAGGGGAAGGTACCTAGAGATTGGCGGAGAGCATGTATAGTCCCTTTATTTAAAGGGAAGGGGTACAAAAGAGACTAAAACTTATAGAGGAATAAGTTTACTGAGTATACCAGGAAAAGTGTATGGTAGGGTTATTATTGAGAGAATTAGAGGTAAGACAGAATGTAGGAATTGCGGATGAGCAAGGAGGATTTAGAGTGGGTAGGGGATGTGTAGATCAAGTGTTTACATTGAAGCATATATGTGAACAATATTTAGATAAAGGTAGGGAAGTTTTTATTGCATTTATGGATTTAGAAAAGGCATATGATAGAGTGGATAGGGGAGCAATGTGGCAGATGTTGCAAGTATATGGAATAGGTGGTAAGTTACTAAATGCTGTAAAGAGTTTTTATGAGGATAGTGAGGCTCAGGTTAGGGTGTGTAGAAGAGAGGGAGAATACTTCCCGGTAAAAGTAGGTCTTAGACAGGGATGTGTAATGTCACCATGGTTGTTTAATGTATTTATAGATGGGATTGTAAAAGAAGTAAATGATAGGGTGTTGGGGAGAGGGGTGGGATTAAATTATGGGGAATCAAATACAAAATGGGAGTTGACACAGTTTCTCTTTGCTGATGATACTGTGCTTGTGTGAGATTCTAAAGAAAAGTCGCAAAGGTTAGTGGATGAATTTAGGAGAGTGTATAAAAGTAGAAAGTTGAAAGTGAACATAGATAAGAGTAAGGTGATGAGGATATCAAATGATTTAGACAAAGAAAAAATGGATATCACATTGGAGGGAGGGGGTATGGAAGAAGTGAATGTTTTCAGATACTTGAGAGTTGACGTATCAGAAGATGGGTTTATGAAGGATGAGGTTAACCATAGAATTGATGAAGGAAAAAAGGTGAGTGGTGCGTTGAGGTATATGTGGAGACAAAAAATGTTATCTATGGCGGCAAAGAAGGGAATGTATGAAAGTATAGTAGTACCAACACTCTTATATGGGTGTGAAGCTTGGGTTGTAAATGTTGCAGCGAGGAGACGGTTGGAGGCAGTGGAGATGTCCTGTCTAAAGGCAATGAGTGGAGTTAATATTATGCGGAAAATTCGGAGTTTGGAAATTAGGAGAAGGTGTGGAGTTAATAAAAGTATTAGTCAGGGAGCTGAAGAAGGGTTGTTGAGGTGGTTTGGTCATTTAGAGAGAATGGATCAAAGTAGAATGACATGGAGAGCGTATAAATCTGTAGGGAAAGGAAGGCGGGGTAGGGGGCGTCCTCGAAAAGGTTGGATGGAAGGGGTAAAGGTTTTGTGGGCGAGGGGATTGGACTTCCAGCAAGCGTGCGTGAATGTGTTAGATAGGAATGATTGGAGGCGAATGGTTTTTGGAACTTGACGAGCTGTTGAAGTGTGAGCAGAGTAATATTTAGTGAAGGGATTCAGGGAAACCGGTTATTTTTATATAACCGGACTTAGAGTCCTGGAAATGGGAAGTACAATGCCTGCACTCTCAAGGAGGGGTTCGGGATATTAGCAGTTTGGAGGGATATATTGTGTATTTTTATACGTATATACTTCTAAACTGTTGTATCTGGGCACTTCTGCAATGACAGTGATTATGTATGAGTGAGGTGAAAGTGTTGAATGATGATGAAAGTATTTTCTTTCTTTTTGGGTCACCCTGCCTCGGTGGGAGACTTCCGACTTGTTTAATATATATATATATATATATATATATATATATATATATATATATATATATATAAACACTGATCTCTGGCTAAAGGAGACTCGAACCTACGAACCTTAGGACAAGGTACGCAGTGCTTTACCAATCTACCCACACTGGACCAATACCTTGGCGTGTAGCATGCGCTACACGTTTTGATCCAAGGCAGCCAGCTTTCAGGGAGAAGGCTTACAGCTTTTCATCTCATCCCCTGCATGCATCAGCCTTACTAGAGATTTGAACAATGCAAGGAATTCGCGAGAGCATGCGAAATATACACAAACACTGATCTCTGGCTGAAGGAGACTCGAACCTACGAACCTTAGGACAAGGTACGCAGTGCTTTACCAATCTACCCACACTGGACCAATACCTTGGCGTGTAGCATGCGCTACACGTTTTGATCCAAGGCAGCCAGCTTTCAGGGAGAAGGCTTACAGCTTTTCATCTCATCCCCTGCATGCATCAGCCTTACTAAGATAAGATAAGATAAGATTTCGTTCGGATTTTTAACCCCGGAGGGTTAGCCACCCAGGATAACCCAAGAAAGTCAGTGCGTCATCGAGGACTGTCTAACTTATTTCCATTGGGGTCCTTAATCTTGTCCCCCAGGATGCGACCCACACCAGTCGACTAACACCCAGGTACCTATTTGCTGCTAGGTGAACAGGACAACAGGTGTAAGGAAACGTGTCGAAATGTTTCCACCCGCCGGGAATCGAACCCGGGCTCTCCGTGTGTGAAGCGGGAGCTTTAGCCACCAGGCCACCAATGCAAGGAATTCGCGAGAGCATGCGAAATATACACAAACACTGATCTCTGGCTGAAGGAGACTCGAACCTACGAACCTTAGGACAAGGTACGCAGTGCTTTACCAATCTACCCACACTGGACCAATACCTTGGCGTGTAGCATGCGCTACACGTTTTGATCCAAGGCAGCCAGCTTTCAGGGAGAAGGCTTACAGCTTTTCATCTCATCCCCTGCATGCATCAGCCTTACTAGAGATTTGAACAATGCAAGGAATTCGCGAGAGCATGCGAAATATACACAAACACTGATCTCTGGCTGAAGGAGACTCGAACCTACGAACCTTAGGACAAGGTACGCAGTGCTTTACCAATCTACCCACACTGGACCAATACCTTGGCGTGTAGCATGCGCTACACGTTTTGATCCAAGGCAGCCAGCTTTCAGGGAGAAGGCTTACAGCTTTTCATCTCATCCCCTGCATGCATCAGCCTTACTAGAGATTTGAACAATGCAAGGAATTCGCGAGAGCATGCGAAATATACACAAACACTGATCTCTGGCTGAAGGAGACTCGAACCTACGAACCTTAGGACAAGGTACCTGCGTACCTTGTCCTAAGGAAACTTTACTTTTATGGCAGTTTAGCTGGTTTATAGATCTTCTAAAACTACGACACTTATTACAAACCATGACACTCAAATATGATAAACCATGACACTCACACATGATAAACCACGGCACTCACACATGATAAACCACGATAAACTCATGATAAACCACGACATTCACGCATAATAAACCACGACACTTATGATAGACCACGATAGTCACGCATGATAAACTACGACACATGATAAACCACGACACTCAAGTATGATGAACCACGACACTCATACATGATAAACCACGATACACATGATAAACGACGACACTCACGCATAATGAACCACGACATTTATGATAAACCACGATACTCACACATGATAAACCACAACACTTACACATCAGTAATATATTCATCTCATTAAGATAACATTTAAAACACTAATAAAAATATAGACAGTATAATCTCATTGAAATATATTGATGGTGGGAGAACAGGTAGAGCCGGAACTACGAGAGAGAGAGAGAGAGTGAGAGAGCTCAACAAGACGACCCGGCATGAAGAGAGATCTCTTACAAGGCACACCACACACTAACTCCCTCCTGATCACCCGCACCTTGGTAATCCTATCGCTTACACTGTGCACCTTACTTGATCAAATTATCCTTTATCGTCTCATGAGGGCCTCGATTCAGTAGGTTTGGCGAGCAGGTTAGAGATGACGGGGCAACAAGCGGGGTTGCACTTAAGTGTCTTCTGGATGGCTACACTTGGCGCGCACGGGCTCCCACAGGCGCCACCGTGTCTTTACCTCAATGTCTCTCCTCTCCCCAGTTCTCTCACCAAATTATCCACCATATCGTCCTTATTTATAGTATAATCAGTGTGGAATTTGAAGTTCGGTAGTGTGTTGAAGTGGCTGGCGTCTCCTGGACGAGATGTTTATTTTGATATCTAGGAGTGTTTAGTGTTAAGTTGGATCCCGCCCCTCTTCATAAAGTACTCCCTTCTCTACCTCTTGATTGGTTGATGCACCCTGACGTCACGGCTTACCAAGAATGAAAGGCAATATTACTGCATTGTAGTATGTGTCTGATAACTGTTGTAGTATGTGTCTGATAACTGTTGTAGTATGTGTCTGATAACTGTTGTAGTATGTGTCTAATAATGTTGTAGTATGTGTCTGATAACTGTTGTAGTATGTGTCTAATAATGTTGTAGTATGTGTCTGATAAATGTGTTGATAACCAGTCGTCTAACTCCCAGGTATCCATTTTATACAGATGGGGAACATAGATAACCGGTGTAAGGAAACACTCCTAATGTTTCTACCCTCGCTGGGAATCGAACCCAGACACTCGCCGTGTGAAGCGAGAGCGTTAGCCACCAGGCCACAGGGAAGTCTGAATAAATGAAGAATGGGTATTATTGCAAACCGCTGTATTAGCGAAACGCCGTAAAGCGGAGCCTGCCTGTCCAGCCTTGTATTAGGTTTAATTATAAGTACTTGTGACAGTTATGATGTAAATGATTTAGAAAACCGACAGGTTGAAGACTTGGAAATTTTTGTAATATTTGGGAATCTTTATTGTTTTCCTCAGTCCGATACAGAGATGAATAGTAGAAGATGAGAAGTTTAAGGTAATCAGTCTCTCAGTCTGGAGTCAATGTGTTCAGTCTCTGAGTCAAGACTGATTGATGGACTGAACACATCAACTCCAGGCTGAGGGACTGATTGCTTCAAACTCCTTCTCATCTTCGACTATTCATCTTTGTACCGGACTGAGGAAGTCACTTGTTGGCTAAACATTTCCACAATAAAGATTCCCAAATGTTGCAGAAGTGTCTTAATTCTTGAGTTTCTTAAGCTTGGTGTATATACACAGTTATATAATTAAACGTAGCGTGAGTGTAGTCAATGTTATAACTGCTGTCTCAACATTATGGAGGTTGACTGTCTACTTATAACTACCTCATCAACATTATGGAGGTTGACTGTCTACTTATAACTTCCTTCTCAACATTATGGAGGTTGACTGTGTACTTATAACTTCCTTCTCAACATTATGGAGGTTGACTGTGTACTTATAACTTCCTTCTCAACATTATGGAGGTTGACTGTGTACTTATAACTTCCTTCTCAACATTATGGGGGTTGACTGTCTACTTATAACTTCCTTCTCAACATTATGGGGGTTGACTGTGTACTTATAACTTCCTTCCCAACATTATGGTGGTTGACTGTGTACTTATAACTTCCTTCTCAACATTATGGAGGTTGACTGTCTACTTATAACTTCCTTCTCAACATTATGGGGGTTGACTGTCTACTTATAACTTCCTTCTCAACATTATGGAGGTTGACTGTGTACTTATAACTTCCTTCCCAACATTATGGTGGTTGACTGTGTACTTATAACTTCCTTCTCAACATTATGGAGGTTGACTGTCTACTTATAACTTCCTTCTCAACATTATGGAGGTTGACTGTACTTATAACTTCCTTCTCAACATTATGAGGGTTGACTGTCTACTTATAACTTCCTCTTCAACATTATGGGGGTTGACTGTGTACTTATAACTTCCTTCTCAACATTATGGAGGTTGACTGTCTACTTATAACTTCCTTCTCAACATTATGGAGGTTGACTGTGTACTTATAACTTCCTTCTCAACACTATGGAGGTTGACTGTCTACTTATAACTTCCTTCTCAACATTATGGAGGTTGACTGTGTACTTATAACTTCCTTCTCAACATTATGGGGGGTTGACTGTCTACTTATAACTTCCTTCTGAACATTATGGAGGTTGACTGTGTACTTATAACTTCCTCCTCAACATTATGGAGGTTGACTGTCTACTTATAACTTCCTTCTCAACATTATGGAGGTTGACTGTCTACTTATAACTTCCTCCTCAACATTATGGAGGTTGACTGTCTACTTATAACTTCCTTCTCAACATTATGGAGGTTGACTGTGTACTTATAACTTCCTTCTCAAAATTATGGGGGTTGACTGTCTACTTATAACTTCCTTCTCAACATTATGGGGGTTGACTTATAACTTCCTTCTCAACATTATGGAGGTTGACTGTCTACTTATAACTTCCTCGTCAACATTATGGAGGTTGACTGTCTACTTATAACTTCCTCCTCAACATTATGGAGGTTGACTGTCTACTTATAACTTCCTCGTCAACATTATGGGGGTTGACTGTCTACTTATAACTTCCTCCTCAACATTATGGAGGTTGACTGTCTACTTATAACTTCCTCGTCAACATTATGGAGGTTGACTGTCTATAAATAACAAAAAGGCACAATACCGTGACTGGAACGATACTCAAATAACCCGCACATAAAAGAGAGAAGCTTACGACGACGTTTCGGCCCGACTTTGTCAATGGTCCAAGTCGGCCCGAAACGTCGTCGTAAGCTTCTCTCTTTTATGTGCGGGTTATTTGTGTTGACTGTCTACTTATAACTTCCTCCTCAACATTATGGAGGTTGACTGTCTACTTATAACTTCCTCCTCAACATTATGGAGGTTGACTGTCTACTTATAACTTCCTCCTCAACATTATGGAGGTTGACTGTCTACTTATAACTTCCTTCTCAACATTATGGGGGTTGACTGTCTACTTATAACTTCCTTCTCAACATTATGGGGGATGACTGTCTACTTATAACTTCCTTCTCAACATTATGGAGGTTGACTGTCTACTTATAACTTCCTCGTCAACATTATGGAGGTTGACTGTCTACTTATAACTTCCTTCTCAACATTATGGGGGTTGACTGTCTACTTATAACTTCCTTCTCAACATTATGGGGGTTGACTGTCTACTTATAACTTCCTCCTCAACATTATGGAGGGTGACTGTCTACTTATAACTTCCTTCTCAACATTATGGGGGTTGACTGTCTACTTATAACTTCCTTCTCAACATTATGGAGGTTGACTGTGTACTTATAACTTCCTTCTCAACATTATGGGGGTTGACTGTCTACTTATAACTTCCTTCTCAACATTATGGAGGTTGACTGTCTACTTATAGCTTCCTCCTCAACATTATGGGGGTTGACTGTCTACTTATAACTTCCTTCTCAACATTATGGAGGTTGACTGTGTACTTATAACTTCCTCCTCAACATTATGGAGGTTGACTGTCTACTTATAACTTCCTTCTCAACATTATGGAGGTTGACTGTGTACTTATAACTTCCTCCTCAACATTATGGAGGTTGACTGTCTACTTATAACTTCCTTCTCAACATTATGGGGGTTGACTGTCTATTTATAACTTCCTTCTCAACATTATAGTGGTTGACTGTCTACTTATAACTTCCTCCTCAACATTATGGGGGTTGACTGTCTACTTATAACTTCCTCCTTAACATTATGGGGATTGGCTGTCTACTTATAACTTCCTTCTCAACATTATGGGGGTTGACTGTCTACTTATAACTTCCTCCTTAACATTATGGGGATTGGCTGTCTACTTATAACTTCCTCCTCAACATTATGGGGGTTGACTGTCTACTTATAACTTCCTCCTCAACATTATGAGGATTGGCTGTCTACTTATCACTTCCTCCTCAACATTATGGGGGTTAACTGTCTACTTATAACTTCCTCCTCAACATTATGGGGGTTGACTGTCTACTTATAACTTCCTCCTCAACATTATGCGGATTGGCTGTCTACTTATAACTTCCTCCTCAACATTATGGGGGTTGACTGTCTACTTATAACTTCCTCCTCAACATTATGGGGGGTTGACTGTCTACTTATAACTTCCTACTCAACATTATGGGGATTGGCTGTCTACTTATAACTTCCTCCTCAACATTATGGGGGTTGACTGTCTACTTATAACTTCCTCCTCAACATTATGGGGATTAACTGTTTACTTATAACTTCCTCCTCAACATTATGGAGGTTGACTGTCTACTTATAACTTCCTCCTCAACATTATGGGGGTCGACTGTCTACTTATAACTTCCTCCTCAACATTATGGGGGTTGACTGTCTACTTATAACTTCCTCCTCAACATTATAGTGGTTGACTGTCTACTTATAACTTCCTCATCAACATTATGGGGATTGGCTGTCTACTTATAACTTCCTCCTCAACATTATGGGGGTTGACTGTACATATAACTTCCTCCTCAACATTATGGGGATTGGCTGTCTACTTATAACTTCCTCCTCAACATTATGGGGGTTGACTGTCTACTTATAACTTCCTCCTCAACATTATGGGGGTTGACTCTCTACTTATAACTTCCTCCTCAACATTATAAGGATTGGCTGTCTACTTATAACTTCCTCCTCAACATTATAGGGGTTGACTGTCCACTTATAACTTCCTCCTCAACATTATGGGGGTTGACTGTCTGCTTATAACTTCCTCCTCAACATTATGAGGATTGGCTGTCTACTTATAACTTCCTCCTCAACATTATGGGGGTTGACTGTCTACTTATAACTTCCTCCTCAACATTATGGGGGTTGACTGTCTACTTATAACTTCCTCCTCAACATTATGGGGGTTGACTGTCTACTTATAACTTCCTCCTCAACATTATGGGGGTTGACTGTCTACTTATAACTTCCTCCTCAACATTATGGGGGTTGACTGTCTACATATAACTTCCTCCTCAATATTATGGGGATTGGCTGTCTACTTATAACTTCCTCCTCAACATTATGGGGGTTGAATGTCTATTTATAAACTCCTGAACACTATGGGGTTGACTACTTTGAACCTCCTCCCTGAGATCATTGCCCTCGTCAAATACTCTGTAAAGAAATATTTCCCTCGAACGTTTTCGCTATTGTGTGATCTTATACTTGTCTGTGTTCCTTGCAAGAAAGAATTTCCGAACTGGTGTGTGGTAGCTCTCGTGAAGGTATCATTGCTTATTATGTAACCTTTCCACCTCCTCTCTCCTAACAATAGCTTGTTTACTTAGGGTCTTCATAGTTCACGGTATTGTGACCCTTTCCTGCCACACATTTCCTCCCTGCAATCCATTTTGTTTTATATCTGGGAACTTTAATGTTTTGATTGTATATGTATGTGGCTGTGGACTCCACACTCACCCCCGCCCCTGCAAGGTAAACACAGAGTCGGCAGTTACCAAGGCTGTAACCAGTGATGATGTCTTCCCTCCTGACAGGCATTCTTACTCTTCTTCATTAATATTACGCTTGGAATTTCATTATTCTTTCACATTGGTTGTTTTGCATATTCTTAAATCACTTTTTTACTGTGATCTTATTGCATATATATATATATATAAATATTTATATATATATATATATATATATATATATATATATATATATATATATATATATATATATATATATATATATATATATATACATATATATATATACATATATATATATATATACATATATATATATATATATATATATATATATATATATATATATATATATATATATATATATATATATATATATATATATATATATATATATATATATATATATATATATATATATTATATATATATATATATATGTGTGTGTGTGTGTGTAGCCAACCATGAAAAGAAGACAGTGTATCCGGGCTAGGACAAGGGGACTGTGTGGCCAGCTAGGACAAAGGGAATTGTGTGGCCAGCTAGGACAAGGGGGCAATGTGACCACCTAGGACAAAGAGACAGTGTAGCCAACTAGGAAAAGGGGACAGTGTAGCCAGCTAGGACAAAGGGTCAGTGTAGCCAGCTAGGATAATGGGACAGTGTAGCCAGCTAGGACGAGGAGATAGTGTAACCAGCTAGGGCAAAGAAGCAGTGTAGCCAGCTAGGACAAGGGGACTGTGTGGCCAGCTAGGACAAGGGGACAGTGGAGCCAGCTAGGACAAGGAGACAGTGTAGCCATCTAGGACAAAGGGTCAGTGTAGCCAGCTAGGACAAGGGGACAGTGGAGCCAGCTAGGACAAGGAGACAGTGTAGCCAGCTAGGACAAGGGGATTGTGTAGCCAGCTAGGACAAAGAGACAGTATAGCCAGCTAGGACAAAGAGACAGTATAGCCAGCTAGGACAAAGACAGTATAGCCAGCTAGGACAAAGAGACAGTATAGCCAGCTAGGACAAATAGACAGTATAGCCAGCTACGACAAAGACAGTATAGCCAGCTAGGACAAAGAGACAGTATAGCCAGCTAGGACAAAGAGGCTTTGTCACGTCCCAGGATCTGTCATCTTAGGAATTTATGTGTGCTGGAATTTGGTAAGAGGTCCGCCCGCATTGGTAATACTGCCCTATTGTCGACGTGACCATCTCGGTGTGTGGCTGGGTGCTAGGAGAGGCGCTAGAAACACAATGCTTGATGCTGAGATTGCTAGGAAGAACTATAGACGGTACCTATAACCCCAAGAGGGTTACCTATAACCCCAGGAGGATTACCTGTAACCCCAGGAGGGTTACCAGTAACCCCAAGTTGGTTACCTGTAACCCCAGGATAGTTACCTGTAACCCCAGGAGGGTTACCTGTAACCCCAAGTTGGTTACCTGTAACCCCAGGAGGGTTACCTGTAACCCCAAGTTGGTTACCTGTAACCCCAGGAGGGTTATCTGTAACCCCAGGAGGGCTATCTGTAACCCCAAGTTGGTTACCTGTAACCCCAGGATGGTTACCTGCACCCCAGGAGGGTTACCTGTAACCCCAGGATGGTTACCTGTAACCCCAGAAGGGTTACCTGTAACCCCAGGATGGTTACCTGTAACCCCATGATGGTTACCTGTAACCCCAAGTTGGTTACATGTTACCCCAGGAGGGTTACCTGTAACCCCAGGAGGGTTACCTGTAACCCCAAGTTGGTTACATGTAACTCCAGGATGGTTACCTGTAACCCCAGGAGGGTTACGTGTAACCCAACTTGGTTACCTGTAACTCCAGGATGGTTACCTGTAACCCCAAAAGGGTTGCCTGTAATCCCAGGGGGGTTGCCTGTAACCCCATGATGGTTACCTGTAATCCCAGGAGGGTACCTGTAATCCCAAGTTGGTTACCTGTAACCCCAAGTTGGTTACCTGTAAC
The DNA here is from genome assembly GCF_038502225.1 of Cherax quadricarinatus. NCBI lineage: Eukaryota > Metazoa > Arthropoda > Malacostraca > Decapoda > Parastacidae > Cherax > Cherax quadricarinatus. The sequence continues at coordinate 6,601,267 of NC_091335.1, read as the reverse complement.
CCCAGGATGGTTACCTGTAACCCCAGGATGGTTACCTGTAACCCCATGATAGTTACCTGTAACCCCAAGTTGGTTACCTGTAACCCCAAGTTGGTTACCTGTAACCCCATGATGGTTACCTGTAACCTCAAGTTGGTTGCCTGTAACCCCAGGAGGGTTACCTGTAACCCCAAGATGGTTACCTGTAATCCCAGGATGGTTACCTATAACTCCATGATGGTTACCTGTAACCCCAGGAGGGTACCTGTAACCCCAAGTTGGTTACCTGTAATCCCAAGTTGGTTAACTGTAATTCCAGGAGGGTTACCTGTAGCCCCATGATGGTTACCTGTAACCCCATGATGGTTAGCTGTAACCCCATGATGGTTACCTGTAACCCCAGGAGGGTTACCTGTAACCCCAAGTTGGTTACCTGTAACCCCATGAGGGTTACCTGTAACCCCGTGATGGTTACCTGTAACCCCGTGATGGTTACCTGTAACCCCAGGAGGGTACCTGTAACCCCAAGTTAGTTACCTGTAACCCCAAGTTGGTTACCTGTAACCCCAGGAGGGTTACTTGTAACCCCATGATGGTTACCTGTAACCCCAGGAGGGTTACCTGTAACCCCAAGTTGGTTACCTGTAACCCCAGGAGGGTTACCTGTAACCCCAGGATGGTTACCTGTAACGCCATGATGGTTACCTGTAACCCCAGGAGGGTTACCTGTAACCCCAAGTTGGTTACCTGTAACCCCAGGATGGTTACCTGTAACCCATGATGGTTACTTGTAACCCCAGGAGGGTTACCTGTAACCCCAAGTTGGTTACCTGTAACCCCAGGATGGTTACCTGTAACCCCATGATTGTTACCTGTAACCCCAAGTTGGTTACATGTTACCCCAGGAGGGTTACCTGTAACCCCAGGAGGGTTACCTGTAACCCCAAGTTGGTTACATGTAACTCCAGGATGGTTACCTGTAACCCCAGGAGGGTTACGTGTAACCCAACTTGGTTATCTGTAACTCCAGGATGGTTACCTGTAACCCCAAAAGGGTTGCCTGAAATCCCAGGAGGGTTGCCTGTAACCCCATGATGGTTACCTGTAATCCCAGGAGGGTACCTGTAACCCCAAGTTGGTTACCTGTAACCCCAAGTTGGTTACCTGTAACCCCAGGATGGTTACCTGTAACCCCATGATAGTTACCTGTAACCTCAAGTTGGTTACCTGTAACCCCAAGTTGGTTACCTGTAACCCCATGATGGTTACCTGTAACCTCAAGTTGGTTGCCTGTAACCCCAGGAGGGTTACCTGTAACCCCAAGATGGTTACCTGTAACCCCAGGATGGTTACCTGTAACTCCATGATGGTTACCTGTAACCCCAGGAGGGTACCTGTAACCCCAAGTTGGTTACCTGTAATCCCAAGTTGGTTAACTGTAATTCCAGGAGGGTTACCTGTAGCCCCATGATGGTTACCTGTAACCCCATGATGGTTAGCTGTAACCCCATGATGGTTACCTGTAACCCCAGGAGGGTTACCTGTAACCCCAAGTTGGTTACCTGTAACCCCATGATGGTTACCTGTAACCCCGTGATGGTTACCTGTAACCCCGTGATGGTTACCTGTAACCCCAGGAGGGTACCTGTAACCCCAAGTTGGTTACCTGTAACCCCAAGTTGGTTACCTGTAACCCCAGGAGGGTTACCTGTAACCCCATGATGGTTACCTGTAACCCCAGGAGGGTTACCTGTAACCCCAAGTTGGTTACCTGTAACCCCAGGAGGGTTACCTGTAACCCCAGGATGGTTACCTGTAACCCCATGATGGTTACCTGTAACCCCAGGAGGGTTACCTGTAACCCCAAGTTGGTTACCTGTAACCCCAGGAGGGTTACCTGTAACCCCAGGAGGGTTACCTGTAACCCCATGATGGTTACCTGTAACTCCAGGAGGGTTACCTGTAACCCCAAGTTGGTTACCTGTAACCCCAGGAGGGTACCTGTAACCTCAAGTTGGTTACCTGGAACCCCAAGTTGGTTACCTGTAACCCCAGGAGGGTACCTGTAACCTCAAGTTGGTTACCTGTAACCCCAAGTTGGTTACCTGTAACCCCAGGAGGGTTACCTGTAACCCCAGGAGGGTTACCTGTAACCCCAGGAGGGTTACCTGTAACCCCATGATGGTTACTTGTAACCCCAGGAGGGTACCTGTAACCCCAAGTTGGTTACCTGTAACCACAAGTTGGTTGCCTATAACCCCAGTAGAAGGTACCATTAACCCGAGTAGGGGGTACCAGTAACCCCAGGAGGGGGGTACATATAACCCCAATAAGGGGGTACGGAAAAACAAAATTCAAAATCCTGTGTCTGCCAAGTATTGTGGAGGAAATGGTTTTTGCTCTAATTGATTTGTTTATTTCACTAGTTTGTGTGTTTTACTTGTTTGTTTATTTTACTAGTTTGTGTGTTTTTCTAGTTTGTTAAGGTTAGTGTCGTCTTCCGTTGTCTGGTGAAGGCTTGGTACTGTCCTCTACTTAACTATGGGTTTTCTGTACGCACAACTAAATGTTACCCATCTCTGTGTATTGTGTCAAGCTTAAGTAAACATCATCTCTCAGTCCACAGCAGGATTCGAACCTGCACACTGCATCTAAGTACATAGTACTGACGCCTCTCGGCCAGTCTGTAGCCGTGAGCTTTATCGTGCGAGTCCTGTGGCCCCACAGATCAAACTCACGCACTTACAATGTCACTACTTGGCAGGTATTTTCTCACACACATCGTTGAACACTTCAGTCAAGAGTCAGGAATGAAGTTTTTTTTAGTTTAATATCTTTATGATGCACCTCGTACTCTTCGTGTAGGTGGTAGTCCAAAGATTACAGAGGTCCATAATGGGTCCAGGGACTGGACCGCTAAGTCCAGGGACGGGACCGCTAAGTCCAGGGACTGGACCGCTAAGTCCAGGGACTGGACCGCTAAGTCCAGGGACTGGACCGCTAAGTCCAGGGACTGGACCGCTAAGTCCAGGGACTGGACCGCTAAGTTCTGATAGCTTAAACAAGTCACAATGGTAATGAAGTATTTACATGTTTATGTCTGGAAATGAAGGCACAACCCAGGTGGACAAAGTACCAGGTCGACATAGTGAATGTTTGTGTATATGTAAACAACAAGTTAATGTTTGTGTATATGTAAACAACAAGTTAATGTTTGTGTATATGTAAACAACAAGTGAATGTTTGTGTCTATGTAAAAAACAAGTGAATGTTTGTGTATATGTAAACAACAAGTGAATGTTTGTGTCTATGTAAACAACAAGTGAATGTTTGTGTCTATGTAAAAAACAAGTGAATGTTTGTGTATATGTAAACAACAAGTGAATGTTTGTGTATATGTAAACAACAAGTGAATGTTTGTGTCTATGTAAACAACAAGTGAATGTTTGTGTATATGTAAACAAGTGAATGTTTGTGTATATGTAAACAAGTGAATGTTTGTGTATATGTAAACAACAAGTGAATGTTTGTGTATATGTAAACAACAAGTGAATGTTTGTGTATATGTAAACAAGTGAATGTTTGTGTATATGTAAACAAGTGAATGTTTGTGTATATGTAAACAACAAGTGAATGTTTGTGTATATGTAAACAACAAGTGAATGTTTGTGTATATGTAAACAACAAGTAAACAAGTGAATGTTTGTGTATATGTAAACAACAAGTGAATGTTTGTGTATATGTAAACAACAAGTTAATGTTTGTGTATATGTAAACAACAAGTGAATGTTTGTGTATATGTAAACAACAAGTTAATGTTTGTGTATATGTAAACAACAAGTGAATGTTTGTGTATATGTAAACAACAAGTTAATGTTTGTGTATATGTAAACAACAAGTGAATGTTTGTGTATATGTAAACAACAAGTGAATGTTTGTGTCTATGTAAACAAGTGAATGTTTGTGTATATGTAAACAACAAGTTAATGTTTGTGTATATGTAAACAACAAGTGAATGTTTGTGTATATGTAAACAACAAGTGAATGTTTGTGTCTATGTAAACAAGTGAATGTTTGTGTATATGTAAACAACAAGTGAATGTTTGTGTATATGTAAACAACAAGTGAATGTTTGTGTATATGTAAACAACAAGTTAATGTTTGTGTATATGTAAACAACAAGTGAATGTTTGTGTATATGTAAACAACAAGTTAATGTTTGTGTATATGTAAACAACAAGTGAATGTTTGTGTATATGTAAACAACAAGTGAATGTTTGTGTATATGTAAACAACAAGTGAATGTTTGTGTATATGTAAACAACAAGTGAATGTTTGTGTATATGTAAACAACAAGTGAATGTTTGTGTATATGTAAACAACAAGTGAATGTTTGTGTATATGTAAACAACAAGTGAATGTTTGTGTATATGTAAACAACAAGTGAATGTTTGTGTATATGTAAACAACAAGTGAATGTTTGTGTATATGTAAACAACAAGTGAATGTTTGTGTATATGTAAACAACATGTGAATGTTTGTGTATATGTAAACAAGTGAATGTGTATATGTAAACAACAAATGAATGTTTGTGTATATGTAAACAACAAGTGAATGTTTGTGTATATGTAAACAACAAGTGAATGTTTGTGTATATGTAAACAACAAGTGAATGTTTGTGTATATGTAAACAACAAGTGAATGTTTGTGTATATGTAAACAAGTGAATGTTTGTGTATATGTAAACAACAAGTTAATGTTTGTGTCTATGTAAACAAGTGAATGTTTGTGTATATGTAAACAACAAGTGAATGTTTGTGTATATGTAAACAAGTGAATGTTTGTATATGTAAACAACAAGTGAATGTTTGTGTATATGTAAACAAGTGAATGTTTGTGTATATGTAAACAACAAGTGAATGTTTGTGTATATGTAAACAACAAGTGAATGTTTGTGTCTATGTAAACAACAAGTTAATGTTTGTGTATATGTAAACAAGTGAATGTTTGTGTATATGTAAACAACAATGTAAACAACAAGTGAATGTTTGTGTCTATGTAAACAACAAGTTAATGTTTGTGTATATGTAAACAACAAGTGAATGTTTGTGTATATGTAAACAAGTGAATGTTTGTGTATATGTAGACAAGTGAATGTTTGTGTATATGTAAACAACAAGTGAATGTTTGTGTCTATGTAAACAACAAGTTAATGTTTGTGTATATGTAAACAACAAGTGAATGTTTGTGTATATGTAAACAACAAGTGAATGTTTGTGTATATGTAAACAACAAGTTAATGTTTGTGTATATGTAAACAAGTGAATGTTTGTGTATATGTAAACAACAAGTTAATGTTTGTGTATATGTAAACAAGTGAATGTTTGTGTATATGTAAACAACAAGTGAATGTTTGTGTATATGTAAACAACAAGTGAATGTTTGTGTATATGTAAACAACAAGTGAATGTTTGTGTATATGTAAACAAGTGAATGTTTGTGTATATGTAAACAACAAGTGAATGTTTGTGTATATGTAAACAACAAGTGAATGTTTGTGTATATGTAAACAACAAGTGAATGTTTGTGTATATGTAAACAACAAGTGAATGTTTGTGTATATGTAAACAACAAGTGAATGTTTGTGTATATGTAAACAACAAGTGAATGTTTGTGTATATGTAAACAACAAGTGAATGTTTGTGTATATGTAAACAACAAGTGAATGTTTGTGTATATGTAAACAACAAGTGAATGTTTGTGTATATGTAAACAACAAGTGAATGTTTGTGTATATGTAAACAACAAGTGAATGTTTGTGTATATGTAAACAACAAGTTAATGTTTGTGTATATGTAAACAACAAGTGAATGTTTGTGTATATGTAAACAACAAGTGAATGTTTGTGTATATGTAAACAACAAGTTAATGTTTGTGTATATGTAAACAACAAGTGAATGTTTGTGTATATGTAAACAACAAGTGAATGTTTGTGTATATGTAAACAAGTGAATGTTTGTGTATATGTAAACAACAAGTGAATGTTTGTGTATATGTAAACAACAAGTGAATGTTTGTGTATATGTAAACAACAAGTGAATGTTTGTGTATATGTAAACAACAAGTGAATGTTTGTGTATATGTAAACAACAAGTTAATGTTTGTGTCTATGTAAACAACAAGTAAATGTTTGTGTATATGTAAACAACAAGTGAATGTTTGTGTCTATGTAAACAACAAGTTAATGTTTGTGTATATGTAAACAACAAGTGAATGTTTGTGTATATGTAAACAACAAGTGAATGTTTGTGTATATGTAAACAACAAGTGAATGTTTGTGTATATGTAAACAACAAGTTAATGTTTGTGTATATGTAAACAAGTGAATGTTTGTGTATATGTAAACAACAAGTGAATGTTTGTGTATATGTAAACAACAAGTGAATGTTTGTGTCTATGTAAACAACAAGAATGTTTGTGTATATGTAAACAACAAAACTATGTAAACAAGTGAATGTTTGTGTATATGTAAACAACAAGTGAATGTTTGTGTATATGTAAACAACATAGTAAACAAGAATGTTTGTGTATATGTAAACAACAACAAGTTAATGTTTGTGTATATGTAAAAACAAGTGAATGTTTGTGTATATGTAAACAACAAGTTAATGTTTGTGTATATGTAAACAACAAGTGAATCTTTGTGTATATGTAAACAACAAGTGAATGTTTGTGTATATGTAAACAACAAGTGAATGTTTGTGTATATGTAAACAACAAGTTAATGTTTGTGTATATGTAAACAACAAGTTAATGTTTGTGTATATGTAAACAACAAGTGAATCTTTGTGTATATGTAAACAACAAGTGAATGTTTGTGTATATGTAAACAAGTGAATGTTTGTGTATATGTAAACAACAAGTGAATGTTTGTGTATATGTAAACAACAAGTGAATGTTTGTGTATATGTAAACAACAAGTTAATGTTTGTGTATATGTAAACAAGTGAATGTTTGTGTATATGTAAACAACAAGTGAATGTTTGTGTATATGTAAACAACAAGTGAATGTTTGTGTATATGTAAACAACAAGTTAATGTTTGTGTATATGTAAACAACAAGTTAATGTTTGTGTATATGTAAACAAGTGAATGTTTGTGTATATGTAAACAACAAGTTAATGTTTGTGTATATGTAAACAAGTGAATGTTTGTGTATATGTAAACAACAAGTGAATGTTTGTGTATATGTAAACAACAAGTGAATGTTTGTGTATATGTAAACAACAAGTTAATGTTTGTGTATATGTAAACAAGTGAATGTTTGTGTATATGTAAACAACAAGTTAATGTTTGTGTATATGTAAACAAGTGAATGTGTATATGTAAACAACAAGTGAATGTTTGTGTATATGTAAACAACAAGTGAATGTTTGTGTATATGTAAACAACAAGTGAATGTTTGTGTATATGTAAACAACAAGTTAATGTTTGTGTATATGTAAACAACAAGGCACAGTTCCATTCCAGTCACTCCTACATCACTGAGATGTTGCCAGTGTTGGCTCTAACACTGTTAGATCACTGAGATGTTGCCAGTGTTGGCTCTAACACTGTTAGATCACTGAGATGTTGCCAGTGTTGGCTCTAACACTGTTAGATCACTGTGATGTTGCCAGTGTTGGCTCTAACACTGTTAGATCACTGTGATGTTGCCAGTGTTGGCTCTAACACTGTTAGATCACTGTGATGTTGCCAGTGTTGGCTCTAACACTTAAATCACTGAGATGTTGCCGGTGTTGGCTCTAACACTGTTAGATCACTGAGATGTTGGCTCTAACACTGTTAGATCACTGAGATGTTGCCAGTGTTGGCTCTAACACTTAAATCACTGAGATGTTGCCGGTGTTGGCTCTAACACTGTTAGATCACTGAGATGTTGTCAGTGTTGGCTCTAACACTGTTAGATCACTGAGATGTTGCCAGTGTTGGCTCTAACACTGTTAGATCACTGAGATGTTGCCAGTGTTGGCTCTAACACTGTTAGATCACTGAGATGTTGCCAGTGTTGGCTCTAACACTGTTAGATCACTGAGATGTTGCCAGTGTTGGCTCTAACACTGTTAGATCACTGAGATGTTGCCAGTGTTGGCTCTAACACTGTTAGATCACTGAGATGTTGTCAGTGTTGGCTCTAACACTGTTAGATCACTGAGATGTTGTCAGTGTTGGCTCTAACACTGTTAGATCACTGTGATGTTGCCAGTGTTGGCTCTAACACTGTTAGATCACTGTGATGTTGCCAGTGTTGGCTCTAACACTGTTAGATCACTGAGATGTTGCCAGTGTTGGCTCTAACACTGTTAGATCACTGTGATGTTGCCAGTGTTGGCTCTAACACTGTTAGATCACTGAGATGTTGTCAGTGTTGGCTCTAACACTGTTAGATCACTGACATGTTGTCAGTGTTGGCTCTAACACTGTTAGATCACTGAGATGTTGTCAGTGTTGGCTCTAACACTGTTAGATCACTGTGATGTTGTCAGTGTTGGCTCTAACACTGTTAGATCACTGTGATGTTGCCAGTGTTGGCTCTAACACTGTTAGATCACTGAGATGTTGTCAGTGTTGGCTCTAACACTGTTAGATCACTATGATGTTGCCAGTGTTGGCTCTAACACTGTTAGATCACTGAGATGTTGTCAGTGTTGGCTCTAACACTGTTAGATCACTGACATGTTGTCAGTGTTGGCTCTAACACTGTTAGATCACTGACATGTTGTCAGTGTTGGCTCTAACACTGTTAGATCACTGAGATGTTGTCATTGTTGGCTCTAACACTGTTAGATCACTGAGATGTTGCCAGTGTTGGCTCTAACACTGTTAGATCACTGTGATGTTGCCAGTGTTGGCTCTAACACTGTTAGATCACTGTGATGTTGCCAGTGTTGGCTCTAACACTGTTAGATCACTGAGATGTTGTCAGTGTTGGCTCTAACACTGTTAGATCACTGAGATGTTGTCAGTGTTGGCTCTAACACTGTTAGATCACTGAGATGTTGTCAGTGTTGGCTCTAACACTGTTAGATCACTGAGATGTTGTCAGTGTTGGCTCTAACACTGTTAGATCACTGAGATGTTGTCAGTGTTGGCTCTAACACTGTTAGATCACTGAGATGTTGTCAGTGTTGGCTCTAACACTGTTAGATCACTGAGAGGTTGTCAGTGTTGGCTCTAACACTGTTAGATCACTGAGATGTTGTCAGTGTTGGCTCTAACACTGTTAGATCACTGTGATGTTGTCAGTGTTGGCTCTAACACTGTTAGATCACTGAGATGTTGTCAGTGTTGGCTCTAACACTGTTAGATCACTGAGATGTTGTCAGTGTTGGCTCTAACACTGTTAGATCACTGAGATGTTGTCAGTGTTGGCTCTAACACTGTTAGATCACTGAGATGTTGTCAGTGTTGGCTCTAACACTGTTAGATCACTGAGATGTTGTCAGTGTTGGCTCTAACACTGTTAGATCACTGAGATGTTGTCAGTGTTGGCTCTAACACTGTTAGATCACTGAGATGTTGTCAGTGTTGGCTCTAACACTGTTAGATCACTGAGATGTTGTCAGTGTTGGCTCTAACACTGTTAGATCACTGAGATGTTGTCAGTGTTGGCTCTAACACTGTTAGATCACTGAGATGTTGTCAGTGTTGGCTCTAACACTGTTAGATCACTGAGATGTTGTCAGTGTTGGCTCTAACACTGTTAGATCACTGAGATGTTGTCAGTGTTGGCTCTAACACTGTTAGATCACTGAGATGTTGTCAGTGTTGGCTCTAACACTGTTAGATCACTGAGATGTTGTCAGTGTTGGCTCTAACACTGTTAGATCACTGAGATGTTGTCAGTGTTGGCTCTAACACTGTTAGATCACTGAGATGTTGTCAGTGTTGGCTCTAACACTGTTAGATCACTGAGATGTTGTCAGTGTTGGCTCTAACACTGTTAGATCACTGAGAGGTTGTCAGTGTTGGCTCTAACACTGTTAGATCACTGAGAGGTTGTCAGTGTTGGCTCTAACACTGTTAGATCACTGAGATATTGTCAGTGTTGGCTCTAACACTGTTAGATCACTGAGATGTTGTCAGTGTTGGCTCTAACACTGTTAGATCACTGAGAGGTTGTCAGTGTTGGCTCTAACACTGTTAGATCACTGAGATGTTGTCAGTGTTGGCTCTAACACTGTTAGATCACTGAGATGTTGTCAGTGTTGGCTCTAACACTGTTAGATCACTGTGATGTTGCCAGTGTTGGCTCTAACACTGTTAGATCACTGTGATGTTGCCAGTGTTGGCTCTAACACTGTTAGATCACTGAGATGTTGTCAGTGTTGGCTCTAACACTGTTAGATCACTGAGATGTTGCCAGTGTTGGCTCTAACACTGTTAGATCACTGAGAGGTTGTCAGTGTTGGCTCTAACACTGTTAGATCACTGAGATGTTGTCAGTGTTGGCTCTAACACTGTTAGATCACTGAGATGTTGTCAGTGTTGGCTCTAACACTGTTAGATCACTGTGATGTTGCCAGTGTTGGCTCTAACACTGTTAGATCACTGTGATGTTGTCAGTGTTGGCTCTAACACTGTTAGATCACTGAGATGTTGTCAGTGTTGGCTCTAACACTGTTAGATCACTGAGATGTTGTCAGTGTTGGCTCTAACACTGTTAGATCACTGACATGTTGTCAGTGTTGGCTCTAACACTGTTAGATCACTGAGATGTTGTCAGTGTTGGCTCTAACACTGATCACTGAGAGTCAGTGTTGGCTCTAACACTGTTGTCAGTGTTGGCTCTAACACTGTTAGATCACTGAGATGTTGTCAGTGTTGGCTCTAACACTGTTAGATCACTGAGATGTTGTCAGTGTTGGCTCTAACACTGTTAGATCACTGAGATGTTGTCAGTGTTGGCTCTAACACTGTTAGATCACTGAGATGTTGTCAGTGTTGGCTCTAACACTGTTAGATCACTGAGATGTTGTCAGTGTTGGCTCTAACACTGTTAGATCACTGAGATGTTGTCAGTGTTGGCTCTAACACTGTTAGATCACTGAGATGTTGTCAGTGTTGGCTCTAACACTGTTAGATCACTGAGATGTTGTCAGTGTTGGCTCTAACACTGTTAGATCACTGAGATGTTGCCAGTGTTGGCTCTAACACTGTTAGATCACTGAGATGTTGTCAGTGTTGGCTCTAACACTGTTAGATCACTGAGATGTTGTCAGTGTTGGCTCTAACACTGTTAGATCACTGAGATGTTGTCAGTGTTGGCTCTAACACTGTTAGATCACTGAGATGTTGTCAGTGTTGGCTCTAACACTGTTAGATCACTGAGACTGAGAGGTTGTCAGTGTTGGCTCTAACACTGTTAGATCACTGAGATGTTGTCAGTGTTGGCTCTAACACTGTTAGATCACTGAGAGGTTGTCAGTGTTGGCTCTAACACTGTTAGATCACTGAGATGTTGTCAGTGTTGGCTCTAACACTGTTAGATCACTGAGATGTTGTCAGTGTTGGCTCTAACACTGTTAGATCACTGAGATGTTGTCAGTGTTGGCTCTAACACTGTTAGATCACTGAGATGTTGTCAGTGTTGGCTCTAACACTGTTAGATCACTGAGATGTTGTCAGTGTTGGCTCTAACACTGTTAGATCACTGAGATGTTGTCAGTGTTGGCTCTAACACTGTTAGATCACTGAGATGTTGCCAGTGTTGGCTCTAACACTGTTAGATCACTGAGATGTTGTCAGTGTTGGCTCTAACACTGTTAGATCACTGAGATGTTGCCAGTGTTGGCTCTAACACTGTTAGATCACTGAGATGTTGTCAGTGTTGGCTCTAACACTGTTAGATCACTGAGATGTTGTCAGTGTTGGCTCTAACACTGTTAGATCACTGAGATGTTGTCAGTGTTGGCTCTAACACTGTTAGATCACTGAGATGTTGTCAGTGTTGGCTCTAACACTGTTAGATCACTGAGATGTTGCCAGTGTTGGCTCTAACACTGTTAGATCACTGAGATGTTGTCAGTGTTGGCTCTAACACTGTTAGATCACTGAGATGTTGCCAGTGTTGGCTCTAACACTGTTAGATCACTGAGATGTTGTCAGTGTTGGCTCTAACACTGTTAGATCACTGAGATGTTGTCAGTGTTGGCTCTAACACTGTTAGATCACTGAGATGTTGTCAGTGTTGGCTCTAACACTGTTAGATCACTGAGAGGTTGTCAATGTTGGCTCTAACACTGTTAGATCACTGAGATGTTGTCAGTGTTGGCTCTAACACTGTTAGATCACTGAGATGTTGCCAGTGTTGGCTCTAACACTGTTAGATCACTGAGAGGTTGTCAGTGTTGGCTCTAACACTGTTAGATCACTGAGATGTTGTCAGTGTTGGCTCTAACACTGTTAGATCACTGAGATGTTGTCAGTGTTGGCTCTAACACTGTTAGATCACTGAGATGTTGCCAGTGTTGGCTCTAACACTGTTAGATCACTGAGATGTTGTCAGTGTTGGCTCTAACACTGTTAGATCACTGAGAGCTCTAACACTGTTAGATCACTGAGATGTTGTCAGTGTTGGCTCTAACACTGATCACTGAGATGTTGCCAGTGTTGGCTCTCTGTTAGATCACTGAGATGTTGCCAGTGTTGGCTCTAACACTGTTAGATCACTGTGATGTTGCCAGTGTTGGCTCTAACACTGTTAGATCACTGAGATGTTGTCAGTGTTGGCTCTAACACTGTTAGATCACTGAGATGTTGCCAGTGTTGGCTCTAACACTGTTAGATCACTGAGATGTTGCCAGTGTTGGCTCTAACACTGTTAGATCACTGAGATGTTGCCAGTGTTGGCTCTAACACTGTTAGATCACTGAGATGTTGCCAGTGTTGGCTCTAACACTGTTAGATCACTGAGATGTTGTCAGTGTTGGCTCTAACACTGTTAGATCACTGTGATGTTGCCAGTGTTGGCTCTAACACTGTTAGATCACTGAGATGTTGCCAGTGTTGGCTCTAACACTGTTAGATCACTGAGATGTTGCCAGTGTTGGCTCTAACACTGTTAGATCACTGTGATGTTGCCAGTGTTGGCTCTAACACTGTTAGATCACTGAGATGTTGTCAGTGTTGGCTCTAACACTGTTAGATCACTGAGATGTTGCCAGTGTTGGCTCTAACACTGTTAGATCACTGAGATGTTGCCAGTGTTGGCTCTAACACTGTTAGATCACTGAGATGTTGTCAGTGTTGGCTCTAACACTGTTAGATCACTGTGATGTTGCCAGTGTTGGCTCTAACACTGTTAGATCACTGAGATGTTGCCAGTGTTGGCTCTAACACTGTTAGATCACTGAGATGTTGCCAGTGTTGGCTCTAACACTGTTAGATCACTGTGATGTTGCTAGTGTTGGCTCTAACACTGTTAGATCACTGAGATGTTGTCAGTGTTGGCTCTAACACTGTTAGATCACTGTGATGTTGCCAGTGTTGGCTCTAACACTGTTAGATCACTGTGATGTTGCCAGTGTTGGCTCTAACACGGTTAGATGTTCACTGAGATGTTGTCAGTGTTGGCTCTAACACTGTTAGATCACTGAGATGTTGTCAGTGTTGGCTCTAACACTGTTAGATCACTGAGATGTTGCCAGTGTTGGCTCTAACACTGTTAGATCACTGAGATGTTGTCAGTGTTGGCTCTAACACTGTTAGATCACTGAGATGTTGTCAGTGTTGGCTCTAACACTGTTAGATCACTGTGATGTTGCCAGTGTTGGCTCTAACACTGTTAGATCACTGAGATGTTGCCAGTGTTGGCTCTAACACTGTTAGATCACTGAGATGTTGCCAGTGTTGGCTCTAACACTGTTAGATCACTGAGATGTTGCCAGTGTTGGCTCTAACACTGTTAGATCACTGAGATGTTGCCAGTGTTGGCTCTAACACTGTTAGATCACTGTGATGTTGCTAGTGTTGGCTCTAACACTGTTAGATCACTGAGATGTTGTCAGTGTTGGCTCTAACACTGTTAGATCACTGTGATGTTGCCAGTGTTGGCTCTAACACTGTTAGATCACTGAGATGTTGCCAGTGTTGGCTCTAACACTGTTAGATCACTGTGATGTTGCCAGTGTTGGCTCTAACACTGTTAGATCACTGAGATGTTGCCAGTGTTGGCTCTAACACTGTTAGATCACTGAGATGTGACATGTTGCCAGTGTTGGCTCTAACACTGTTAGATCACTGTGATGTTGCTAGTGTTGGCTCTAACACTGTTAGATCACTGAGATGTTGTCAGTGTTGGCTCTAACACTGTTAGATCACTGTGATGTTGCCAGTGTTGGCTCTAACACTGTTAGATCACTGAGATGTTGTCAGTGTTGGCTCTAACACTGTTAGATCACTGAGATGTTGCCAGTGTTGGCTCTAACACTGTTAGATCACTGTGATGTTGCCAGTGTTGGCTCTAACACTGTTAGATCACTGAGATGTTGTCAGTGTTGGCTCTAACACTGTTAGATCACTGAGATGTTGCCAGTGTTGGCTCTAACACTGTTAGATCACTGAGATGTTGCCAGTGTTGGCTCTAACACTGTTAGATCACTGAGATGTTGTCAGTGTTGGCTCTAACACTGTTAGATCACTGAGATGTTGTCAGTGTTGGCTCTAACACTGTTAGATCACTGAGATGTTGTCAGTGTTGGCTCTAACACTGTTAGATCACTGAGATGTTGTCAGTGTTGGCTCTAACACTGTTAGATCACTGAGATGTTGCCAGTGTTGGCTCTAACACTGTTAGATCACTGAGATGTTGCCAGTGTTGGCTCTAACACTGTTAGATCACTGAGATGTTGTCAGTGTTGGCTCTAACACTGTTAGATCACTGAGATGTTGTCAGTGTTGGCTCTAACACTGTTAGATCACTGAGATGTTGCCAGTGTTGGCTCTAACACTGTTAGATCACTGAGACAGTGTTGGCTCTAACACTGGTAGATCACTGAGATTTTGTCAGTGTTGGCTCTAACACTGTTAGATCACTGAGATGTTGTCAGTGTTGGCTCTAACACTGTTAGATCACTGAGATGTTGTCAGTGTTGGCTCTAACACTGTTAGATCACTGAGATGTTGTCAGTGTTGGCTCTAACACTGTTAGATCACTGAGATGTTGTCAGTGTTGGCTCTAACACTGTTAGATCACTGAGATGTTGTCAGTGTTGGCTCTAACACTGTTAGATCACTGAGATGTTGTCAGTGTTGGCTCTAACACTGTTAGATCACTGACATGTTGTCAGTGTTGGCTCTAACACTGTTAGATCACTGACATGTTGTCAGTGTTGGCTCTAACACTGTTAGATCACTGACATGTTGTCAGTGTTGGCTCTAACACTGTTAGATAACTGACATGTTGTCAGTGTTGGCTCTAACACTGTTAGATCACTGAGATGTTGTCAGTGTTGGCTCTAACACTGTTAGATCACTGAGATGTTGTCAGTGTTGGCTCTAACACTGTTAGATCACTGAGATGTTGTCAGTGTTGGCTCTAACACTGTTAGATCACTGACATGTTGTCAGTGTTGGCTCTAACACTGTTAGATCACTGACATGTTGTCAGTGTTGGCTCTAACACTGTTAGATCACTGACATGTTGTCAGTGTTGGCTCTAACACTGTTAGATCACTGACATGTTGTCAGTGTTGGCTCTAACACTGTTAGATCACTGAGATGTTGTCAGTGTTGGCTCTAACACTGTTAGATCACTGAGATGTTGTCAGTGTTGGCTCTAACACTGTTAGATCACTGACATGTTGTCAGTGTTGGCTCTAACACTGTTAGATCACTGAGATGTTGTCAGTGTTGGCTCTAACACTGTTAGATCACTGACATGTTGTCAGTGTTGGCTCTAACACTGTTAGATCACTGACATGTTGTCAGTGTTGGCTCTAACACTGTTAGATAACTGACATGTTGTCAGTGTTGGCTCTAACACTGTTAGATCACTGAGATGTCAGTGTTGGCTCTAACACTGTCAGATAACTGACATGTTGTCAGTGTTGGCTCTAACACTGTTAGATCACTGAGATGTCAGTGTTGGCTCTAACACTGTTAGATCACTGAGATGTTGTCAGTGTTGGCTCTAACACTGTTAGATCACTGAGATGTTGCCAGTGTTGGCTCTAACACTGTTAGATCACTGAGATGTTGCCAGTGTTGGCTCTAACACTGTTAGATCACTGAGATGTTGTCAGTGTTGGCTCTAACACTGTTAGATCACTGACATATTGTCAGTGTTGGCTCTAACACTGTTAGATCACTGAGATGTTGTCAGTGTTGGCTCTAACACTGTTAGATCACTGAGATGTTGTCAGTGTTGGCTCTAACACTGTTAGATCACTGACATGTTGTCAGTGTTGGCTCTAACACTGTTAGATCACTGAGATGTTGCCAGTGTTGGCTCTAACACTGTTAGTTCACTGAGATGTTGCCAGTGTTGGCTCTAACACTGTTAGATCACTGAGATGTTGCCAATGTTGGCTCTAACACTGTTAGATCACTGAGATGTTGTCAGTGTTGGCTCTAACACTGTTAGATCACTGAGATGTCAGCGTTGGCTCTAACACTGTTAGATCACTGAGATGTTGCCAGTGTTGGCTCTAACACTGTTAGATCACTGAGATGTTGTCAGTGTTGGCTCTAACACTGTTAGATCACTGAGATGTTGCCAGTGTTGGCTCTAACACTGTTAGATCACTTAGATGTTGTCAGTGTTGGCTCTAACTGTTAGATCACTGAGATGTTGTCAGTGTTGGCTCTAGCACTGTTAGATCACTGAGATGTTGCCAGTGTTGGCTCTAACACTGTTAGATCACTGACATGTTGTCAGTGTTGGCTCTAACACTGTTAGATCACTGAGATGTTGTCAGTGTTGACTCTAACACTGTTAGATCACTGAAATGTTGCCAGTGTTGGCTCTAACACTGTTAGATCACTGAGATGTTGTCAGTGTTGGCTCTAACACTGTTAGATCACTGAGATATTTCCAGTGTTGGCTCTAACACTGTTAGATCACTGAGATATTGTCAGTGTTGGCTCTAACACTGTTAGATCACTGAGATGTTGCCAGTGTTGGCTCTAACACTGTTAGATCACTGAGATGTTGCCAGTGTTGGCTCTAACACTGTTAGATCACTGAGATGTTGCCAGTGTTGGCTCTAACTCTGTTAGATCACTGAGATGTTGCCAGTGTTGGCTCTAACACTGTTAGATCACTGAGATGTTGTCAGTGTTGGCTCTAACACTGTTAGATCACTGAGATGTTGCCAGTGTTGGCTCTAACACTGTTAGATCATTGAGATGTTGTCAGTGTTGGCTCTAACACTGTTAGATCACTGAGAGGTTGTCAGTGTTGGCTCTAACACTGTTAGTTCACTGAGATGTTGCCAGTGTTGGCTCTAACACTGTTAGATCACTGAGATGTTGCCAGTGTTGGCTCTAACACTGTTAGATCGCTGAGATGTTGCCAGTGTTGGCTCTAACACTGTTAGATCACTGAGATGTTGCCAGTGTTGGCTCTAACACTTAAATCACTGAGATGTTGCCGGTGTTGGCTCTAACACTGTTAGATCACTGAGATGTTGTCAGTGTTGGCTCTAACACTGTTAGATCACTGAGATGTTGTCAGTGTTGGCTCTAACACTGTTAGATCACTGAGATGTTGTCAGTGTTGGCTCTAACTCTGTTAGATCACTGAGATGTTGTCAGTGTTGGCTCTAACACTGTTAGATCACTGAGATGTTGCCAGTGTTGGCTCTAACACTGTTAGATCACTGAGATGTTGTCAGTGTTGGCTCTAACACTGTTAGATCACTGAGATGTTGCCAGTGTTGGCTCTAACACTGTTAGATCACTGAGATGTTGTCAGTGTTGGCTCTAACACTGTTAGATCACTGAGATGTTGTCAGTGTTGGCTCTAACACTGTTAGATTACTGAGATGTTGCCAGTGTTGGCTGTAACATTGTTAGATCACTGAGATGTTGTCAGTGTTGGCTCTAACACTGTTAGATCACTGAGATGTTGCCAGTGTTGGCTCTAACACTGTTAGATCACTGTGATGTTGCCAGTGTTGGCTCTAACACTGTTAGATCACTGAGATGTTGCCAGTGTTGGCTCTAACACTGTTAGATCACTGAGATGTTGCCAGTGTTGGCTCTAACACTGTTAGATCACTGAGAGGTTGCCAGTGTTGGCTCTAACACTGTTAGATCACTGAGAGGTTGCCAGTGTTGGCTCTAACACTGTTAGATCACTGAGAGGTTGCCAGTGTTGGCTCTAACACTGTTAGATCACTGAGAGGTTGTCAGTGTTCTCTCTAACACTCCTAGATCACTGAGAGGTTGTCAGTGTTCTCTCTAACACTCCTAGATCACTGAGAGGTTGTCAGTGTTCTCTCTAACACTCCTAGATCACTGAGAGGTTGTCAGTGTTCTATTTAACACTGCTACATCACTGAGAGGTTGTCAGTGTTCTCTCTAACACTCCTAGATCACTGAGAGGGTGTCAGTGTTCTCTCTAACACTGTTAGATCACTGAGAGGTTGTCAGTGTTCTATTTAACACTGCTACATCACTGAGAGGTTGTCAGTGTTCTCTCTAACAGTCCTAGATCACTGAGAGGTTGTTAGTATTCTCTCTAACACTCCTAGATCACTGAGGGGTTGTCAGTGTTCTCTCTAACACTCTTAGATCACTGAGAGGTTGTCAGTGTTCTATTTAACACTGCTACATCACTGAGAGGTTGTCAGTGTTGTATGTAACACTCCTACATCACTGAGAGGTTGTCAGTGTTCTCTCTAACACTCCTAGATCACTGAGAGGTTGTCAGTGTTCTCTCTAACATTCCTAGATTACTGAAAGGTTGTCAGTGTTCTCTAACACTCCTAGATTACTGAAAAGTTGTCACTGTTCTCTCTTACACTCCTAGATCACTGAGAGGTTGTGTGTGATCAAGGTCCTAGGACTGAAACGTTTTCTAATTGACTGCTGTTCTTATGTTATAGCCAGTGTTCTCACATGATATTTACACACCAGGACATCCCACTCTCTATCCTTAATTACTTAATGTACTGGACCACCGGCAATTACCACTCTACACCGGCACATCCACCTTGCTTGTGTCACTTTGCATCAGCTGATCACCTCTTTGCTTATATCAGCTGATCATCGTCTTTGTTTACATTATATCAGCTGATCAACGTCTTTGTTTACATTTTATCAGCTGATCAACGTCTTTGTTTACATTATATCAGCTGATCATCGTCTTTGTTTACATTTTATCAGCTGATCAACGTCTTTGTTTACATTATATCAACTGATCAACGTCTTTGTTTACATTATATCAGCTGATCATCGTCATTGTTTACATTATATCAGCTGAGCATCGTCTTTGTTTACATTATATCAGCTGATCATCGTCTTTGTTTACATTATATCAACTGATCATCGTCTTTGTTTACATTATATCAGCTGATCAACGTCTTTGTTTACATTATATCAGCTGATCAACGTCTTTGTTTACATTATATCAGCTGATCAACGTCTTTGTTTACATTATATCAACTGATCATCGACTTTGTTTACATTATATCAGCTGAGCATCGTCTTTGTTTACATTATATCAGCTGATCATCGTCTTTGTTTACATTATATCAACTGATCATCGTCTTTGTTTACATTATATCAGCTGATCAACGTCTTTGTTTACATTATATCAGCTGATCAACGTCTTTGTTTACATTATATCAGCTGATCAACGTCTTTGTTTACATTATATCAACTGATCATCGACTTTGTTTACATTATATCAGCTGATCAACGTCTTTGTTTACATTATATCAACTGATCATCGACTTTGTTTACATTATATCAGCTGATCAACGTCTTTGTTTACATTATATCAGTTGATCATCGTCTTTGTTTACATTATATCAACTGATCATCGTCTTTGTTTACATTATATCAGCTGATCAACGTCTTTGTTTACATTATATCAGTTGATCAACTTCTTTGTTTACATTATATCAGCTGATCATCGTCTTTATTTACATTATATCAACTGATCATCGTCTTTGTTTACATTATATCAGCTGATCAACGTCTTTGTTTACATTATATCAGCTGATCAACGTCTTTGTTTACATTATATCAGCTGATCAACGTCTTTGTTTACATTATATCAGCTGATCAACGTCTTTGTTTACATTATATCAGTTGATCAACTTCTTTGTTTACATTATATCAGCTGATCAAGTAATGGTTATTTCAGTAACAGCTGATCGCAATAAGTATCATTAGAACACAAGAAAACGGTTATTATAAATCAACGTCATCAAATTCATATTGAGGTTTTATACCTGATGGAGCGGTGTCGTGCGAAATGATTCTCGTTTTCTCGGTATTTTGAGTCATTTTTTAGTTATATCATCACAAAGAAAAGAAATTGAAAGTGTGAGCTCGGGAATGTATTTTATCGTGAGTTTCTTTGAAGACACTGATGATTCAATTACATGATGAGATCTTGTAAAAAAAAGTTAGTTGCTTGTGATGGAGGTGGTAGAGATAGATGATGGTGCTGGTAGTGGTGGTGGTGGAGGTAGATGATTGGTGAGATGGTGGTGGTTGTAATGGTGTTGGTGGAGGGAGATTGGTGAGATGGTGGTGGTTGTAGTGGTGTTGGTGGAGGAAGATGATTGCTGAGATGGTGGTGGTGATTGTAACGGTGTTGGTGGTTGTAGTTTTGGTTGTTGGTGGAATATGATTGCTAAGATGGTGGTTGAAATAGTGGTTGTTGAAAGATGATTGGTAAGATCGTTGTTGTAATGGCGTCGGTGAAGGAAGATGATTACGGAGATGGTGGTGGTGGTTTGTGGTGTTAATAGTGAGGATAAGTGCTAATAGGTAAAGAGGGGGAAGACTCCACCTCGTTAGCACTATAGCACCTCGTTAGCATTACTGAGGTCCAACAAGATGCAGTGCACCCAGTCTTCTCGTTACTAGGTTTGATATTCCTCCTGTCATAACATTCCACGTGACTGAAGAAGCAAGATGTACTCTGGAACCGTGAAGGTAGCAGGCGAATTATGCCCGGTGTCTTTTCTAGCATTATCCACTTTCACCTTACTGGGTATGCCCAGGAAGTGGGTGAGTTAATGTGTGGGTAAGTGTATGGGTAGCTTTGCAAGTGGGAATGGTTGGTTTTGAGAAGGGCCTGCCTTGTATGGGCCAGTAGGCCTGCTTCAGTGCTTCTCTTATGTTCTTTTGTTATGTGAGTGTGCGTGTGCGTGCGCAGGTGAGTGTGTTCGCATCAATCACATTACTGCGGCGTCAGTCACAAGATTAAAGAGTGAGTGTCACCGTTACACATGATGATACCAGTGACTGCTGAACCAACGCTCGTGAATGTGTTATGAGACCAGTGACTGCTGAACCAACGCTCCTGACTGTGTTATGAGACCAGTGACTGCTGAACCAACGCTCGTGACTGTGTTATGAGACCAGTGACTGCTGAACCAACGCTCCTGACTGTGTTATGAGACCAGTGACTGCTGAACCAACGCTCCTGACTGTGTTATGAGACCAGTGACTGCTGAACCAACGCTCCTGACTGTGTTATGAGACCAGTGACTGCTGAACCAACGCTCGTGACTGTGTTATGAGACCAGTGACTGCTGAACCAACGCTCCTGACTGTGTTATGAGACCAGTGACTGCTGAACCAACGCTCGTGACTGTGTTATGAGACCAGTGACTGCTGAACCAACGCTCCTGACTGTGTTATGAGACCAGTGACTGCTGAACCAACGCTCGTGACTGTGTTATGAGACCAGTGACTGCTGAACCAACGCTCCTGACTGTGTTATGAGACCAGTGACTGCTAAACCAACGCTCGTGACTGTGTTATGAGACCAGTGACTGCTGAACCAACGCTCCTGACTGTGTTATGAGACCAGTGACTGCTGAACCAACGCTCCTGACTGTGTTATGAGACCAGTGACTGCTGAACCAACGCTCCTGACTGTGTTATGAGACCAGTGACTGCTGAACCAACGCTCCTGACTGTGTTATGAGACCAGTGACTGCTGAACCAACGCTCCTGACTGTGTTATGAGACCAGTGACTGCTGAACCAACGCTCCTGACTGTGTTATGAGACCAGTGACTGCTGAACCAACGCTCCTGACTGTGTTATGAGACCAGTGACTGCTGAACCAACGCTCGTAACTGTGTTATGAGACCAGTGACTGCTGAACCAACGCTCGTGACTGTGTTATGAGACCAGTGACTGCTGAACCAACGCTCGTGACTGTGTTATGAGACCAGTGACTGCTGAACCAACGCTCGTGACTGTGTTATGAGACCAGTGACTGCTGAACCAACGCTCCTGACTGTGTTATGAGACCAGTGACTGCTGAACCAACGCTCGTGACTGTGTTATGAGACCAGTGACTGCTGAACCAACGCTCCTGACTGTGTTATGAGACCAGTGACTGCTGAACCAACGCTCGTGACTGTGTTGTGAGACCAGTGACTGCTGAACCAACGCTCCTGACTGTGTTATGAGACCAGTGACTGCTGAACCAACGCTCGTGACTGTGTTATGAGACCAGTGACTGCTGAACCAACGCTCGTGACTGTGTCATGAGACCAGTGACTGCTGAACCAACGCTCGTGACTGTGTTATGAGACCAGTGACTGCTGAACCAACGCTCCTGACTGTGTTATGAGACCAGTGACTGCTGAACCAACGCTCGTGACTGTTATGAGACCAGTGACTGCTGAACCAACGCTCCTGACTGTGTTATGAGACCAGTGATTGCTGAACCAACGCTCCTGACTGTGTTATGAGACCAGTGACTGCTGAACCAACGCTCGTGACTGTGTTATGAGACCAGTGACTGCTGAACCAACGCTCGTGACTGTGTTATGAGACCAGTGACTGCTGAACCAACGCTCGTGACTGTGTTATGAGACCAGTGACTGCTGAACCAACGCTCCTGACTGTGTTATGAGACCAGTGACTGCTGAACCAACGCTCCTGACTGTGTTATGAGACCAGTGACTGCTGAACCAACGCTCGTGACTGTGTTATGAGACCAGTGACTGCTGAACCAACGCTCCTGACTGTGTTATGAGACCAGTGACTGCTGAACCAACACTCCTGACTGTGTTATGAGACCAGTGACTGCTGAACCAACGCTCGTGACTGTGTTATGAGACCAGTGACTGCTGAACCAACGCTCGTGACTGTGTTATGAGACCAGTGACTGCTGAACCAACGCTCGTGACTGTGTTATGAGACCAGTGACTGCTGAACCAACGCTCGTGACTGTGTTATGAGACCAGTGACTGCTGAACAAACGCTCGTGACTGTGTTATGAGACCAGTGACTGCTGAACCAACGCTCGTGACTGTGTTATGAGACCAGTGACTGCTGAACCAACGCTCTTGACTGTGTTATGAGACCAGTGACTGCTGAACCAACGCTCCTGACTGTGTTATGAGACCAGTGACTGCTGAACCAACGCTCGTGACTGTGTTATGAGACCAGTGACTGCTGAACCAACGCTCGTGACTGTGTTATGAGACCAGTGACTGCTGAACCAACGCTCCTGACTGTGTTATGAGACCAGTGACTGCTGAACCAACGCTCGTGACTGTGTTATGAGACCAGTGACTGCTGAACCAACGCTCGTGACTGTGTTATGAGACCAGTGACTGCTGAACCAACGCTCCTGACTGTGTTATGAGACCAGTGACTGCTGAACCAACGCTCGTGACTGTGTTATGAGACCAGTGACTGCTGAACCAACGCTCGTGACTGTGTTATGAGACCAGTGACTGCTGAACCAACGCTCGTGACTGTGTTATGAGACCAGTGACTGCTGAACTAACGCTCCTGACTGTGTTATGAGACCAGTGACTGCTGAACCAACGCTCCTGACTGTGTTATGAGACCAGTGACTGCTGAACCAACGCTCGTGACTGTGTTATGAGACCAGTGACTGCTGAACCAACGCTCGTGACTGTGTTATGAGACCAGTGACTGCTGAACCAACGCTCGTGACTGTGTTATGAGACCAGTGACTGCTGAACCAACGCTCGTGACTGTGTTATGAGACCAGTGACTGCTGAACCAACGCTCGTGACTGTGTTATGAGACCAGTGACTGCTGAACCAACGCTCCTGACTGTATTATGAGACCAGTGACTGCTGAACCAACGCTAGTGACTGTGTTATGAGACCAGTGACTGCTGAACCAACGCTCCTGACTGTGTTATGAGACCAGTGACTGCTGAACCAACGCTCGTGACTGTGTTATGAGACCAGTAACTGCTGAACCAACGCTCCTGACTGTGTTATGAGACCAGCGACTGCTGAACCAACGCTCCTGACTGTGTTATGAGACCAGTGACTGCTGAACCAACGCTCGTGACTGTGTTATGAGACCAGTGACTGCTGAACCAACGCTCGTGACTGTGTTATGAGACCAGTGACTGCTGAACCAACGCTCGTGACTATGTTATGAGACCAGTGACTGCTGAACCATCGCTCCTGACTGTGTTATGAGACCAGTGACTGCTGAACCAACGCTCCTGACTGTGTTATGAGACCAGTGACTGCTGAACCAACGCTCGTGACTGTGTTATGAGACCAGTGACTGCTGAACCAACGCTCGTGACTGTGTTATGAGACCAGTGACTGCTGAACCAACGCTCCTGACTGTATTATGAGACCAGTGACTGCTGAACCAACGCTAGTGACTGTGTTATGAGACCAGTGACTGCTGAACCAACGCTCCTGACTGTGTTATGAGACCAGTGACTGCTGAACCAACGCTCGTGACTGTGTTATGAGACCAGTAACTGCTGAACCAACGCTCCTGACTGTGTTATGAGACCAGCGACTGCTGAACCAACGCTCCTGACTGTGTTATGAGACCAGTGACTGCTGAACCAACGCTCCTGACTGTGTTATGAGACCAGTGACTGCTGAACCAACGCTCGTGACTGTGTTATGAGACCAGTGACTGCTGAACCAACGCTCGTGACTATGTTATGAGACCAGTGACTGCTGAACCATCGCTCCTGACTGTGTTATGAGACCAGTGACTGCTGAACCAACGCTCCTGACTGTGTTATGAGACCAGTGACTGCTGAACCAACGCTCCTGACTGTGTTATGAGACCAGTGACTGCTGAACCAACGCTCGTGACTGTGTTATGAGACCAGTGACTGCTGAACCAACGCTCGTGACTGTGTTATGAGACCAGTGACTGCTGAACCAACGCTCGTGACTGTGTTATGAGACCAGTGACTGCTGAACCAACGCTCCTGACTGTGTTATGAGACCAGTGACTGCTGAACCAACGCTCCTGACTGTGTTATGAGACCAGTGACTGCTGAACCAACGCTCGTGACTGTGTTATGAGACCAGTGACTGCTGAACCAACGCTCGTGACTGTGTTATGAGACCAGTGACTGCTGAACCAACGCTCGTGACTGTGTTATGAGACCAGTGACTGCTGAACCAACGCTCGTGACTGTGTTATGAGACCAGTGACTGCTGAACCAACGCTCGTGACTGTGTTATGAGACCAGTGACTGCTGAACCAACGCTCGTGACTGTGTTATGAGACCAGTGACTGCTGAACCAACGCTCGTGACTGTGTTATGAGACCAGTGACTGCTGAACCAACGCTCCTGACTGTGTTATGAGACCAGTGACTGCTGAACCAACGCTCGTGACTGTGTTATTATAGTTGCTTATTGAACTTCAGTGGCAGGCAGGGAGAGAGTTAAAGACAAAGACATAAAGGGAGAGAGAGAGAGAGAGAGCGAAGGGAAGGGAGGAGAATGACAAAGGGAGCAGTGTAGTGCTTGTGGATGCTGTGTAACACAAGCACTTTTTACTATGCTTATCACTGAGTTCAACAGCCACTCGTGACCTACCAAGTGTCCAGTGTGACAAGTGTGTGTGTGTGTGTGTGTGTGTGTGTGTGTGTGTGTGTGTGTGTGTGTGTGTGTGTGTGTGTGTGTGTGTGTGTGCGTGACCCTGCGCGCGCGAAGTGGTGTTGCAGTCTGCCCAATATTTTCATTCTTAACATGTGTTGATGCTGAGAAAGGACTCTTGAGACAAGGAACTGAAGTTACATTTCCCTCAGCCTCATCCCCCGACCCTGCCTCCTCCTCCCTTTTCGATTTCTCCCCTCTTCTCATTTTCCTCGCTCCCCAATACTTCCTCTCCCACCACTCCTATACACCCTATCCCTACACTACCACTCCTGTACACCCTATCCCTACACTACCACTCCTATACACCCTATCCCTACACTACCACTCCTATACACCCTATCCCTACACTACCACTCCTGTACACCCTATCCCTACACTACCACTCCTATACACCCTATCCCTACACTACCACTCCTATACACCCTATCCCTACACTACCACTCCTGTACACCCTATCCCTACACTACCACTCCTGTACACCCTATCCCTACACTACCACTCCTGTACACCCTATCCCTACACTACCACTCCTGTACACCCTATCCCTACACTACCACTCCTGTACACCCTATCCCTACACTACCACTCCTGTACACCCTATCCCTACACTACCACTCCTATACACCCTATCCCTACACTACCACTCCTGTACACCCTATCCCTACACTACCACTCCTATACACCCTATCCCTACACTACCACTCCTGTACACCCTATCCCTACACTACCACTCCTATACACCCTATCCCTACACTACCACTCCTGTACACCCTATCCCTACACTACCACTCCTGTACACCCTATCCCTACACTACCACTCCTGTACACCCTATCCCTACACTACCACTCCTGTACACCCTATCCCTACACTACCACTCCTGTACACCCTATCCCTACACTACCACTCCTGTACACCCTATCCCTACACTACCACTCCTGTACACCCTATCCCTACACTACCACTCCTGTACACCCTATCCCTACACTACCACTCCTGTACACCCTATCCCTACACTACCACTCCTGTACACCCTATCCCTACACTACCACTCCTATACACCCTATCCCTACACTATCACTCCTGTACACCCTATCCCTACACTATCACTCCTGTACACCCTATCCCTACACTACCACTCCTGTACACCCTATCCCTACACTACCACTCCTGTACACCCTATCCCTACACTACCACTCCTATACACCCTAT
This sequence comes from Cherax quadricarinatus, assembly GCF_038502225.1. Classification (NCBI taxonomy): domain Eukaryota; kingdom Metazoa; phylum Arthropoda; class Malacostraca; order Decapoda; family Parastacidae; genus Cherax; species Cherax quadricarinatus. The sequence goes on along the minus strand of NC_091335.1, from coordinate 6,573,957 downwards.
CCCTACACTACCACTCCTGTACACCCTATCCCTACACTATCACTCCTGTACACCCTATCCCTACACTACCACTCCTATACACCCTATCCCTACACTACCACTCCTGTACACCCTATCCCTACACTATCACTCCTGTACACCCTATCCCTACACTACCACTCCTGTACACCCTATCCCTACACTACCACTCCTATACACCCTATCCCTACACTACCACTCCTGTACACCCTATCCCTACACTACCACTCCTATATACCCTATCCCTACACTACCACTCCTATACACCCTATCCCTACACTACCACTCCTGTACACCCTATCCTTACACTACCACTCCTATATACCCTATCCCTACACTACCACTCCTGTACACCCTATCCCTACACTACCACTCCTATATACCCTATCCCTACACTACCACTCCTATACACCTTATCCCTACTCTACCACTCCTATACACCCTATCCCTACACTACCACTCCTATACACCCTATCCCTACACTCCCACTCCTGTACATCCTATCCCTACACTACCACTCCTGTACACCCTATCCCTGCACACCACCACTCCTGTACACCCTATCCCTGCACACCACCACTCCTATACACCCTATCCCTACACTACCACTCCTGTACACCCTATCCCTACTCTACCACTCCTGTACACCATATCCCTGCACACCACCACTCCTGTACACCCTATCCCTGCACACTACCACTCCTGTACACCCTATCCCTACTCTACCACTCCTGTACACCATATCCCTGCACACCACCACTCCTATACACCCTATCCCTACACTACCACTCCTGTACACCCTATCCCTACTCTACCACTCCTGTACACCATATCCCTGCACACCACCACTCCTATACACCCTATCCCTACACCACCACTCCTGTACACCCTATCCCTGCACACTACCACTCCTGTACACTCTCTCTATATCTTCCTGGATCTATAAGTTCCTAACAAATAGAACACAATGAGTAATGGTAACCAGAGTAAACTCAAGGGCGGCTACAGTGAAAAGCTGTGTTCCACAAGGTACAGTACTCGCTCCCATCCTTTTCTTCATCCTCATATCTAACAAAGCCAGTGATGTAAGCCACACAGCATCGTGTCCTCCTTTGCTGATGATACCAGAATTTGCGTGACAGTGTCATCCATCGAAGACACTGCAAATCTCCCGGCGGACATTAACCAAGTCTTTAAATGGGCGTCAGAAAACAATATGAAGTTCATTGAAGACAAATTTCAATTGCTTAGCTATGGAAAACTCGAGAAAATAAAAACTGGATCAGAGTATAAAACAAATTCCAACCACACAATAGAGCGAAATACTAATGTGAAGGACCTGGGAGTGGTAATGTCAGAAAATTCACTTTCAAAGATCACGACAGTGTAGCTACCACATCTGCTAGGAAAATGATAGGATGGATAATGAGAACCTTCAAAAAGAGGGATGTCAAGCCCATGAGGATTTTCTTCAAATAGCTTGTTTTCTCTAGGCTGGAATATTGCTGTACACTAACGACCCCTTTCAAGGCTGGCGAAATTGCAGACCTGGAGAATATTCATCCGGAGAACTTTCACTGAGCATATAAGTACAATAAAACACCTAAATTACTAGGAACGGTTGAAGTCCCTTGGCCTGTACTCCTTGGAACACAGACGAGAAAGATACATAATAATATACACTTGGAAAAGGTGAAGTAGTCCCAAATCTTCACACAGAAATCACCCCCTATGACAGCAAAAAACTCGGCAAGCGGTGCAACATCCCTGCAATGAAGAGTAGGGGTGCCATGAGTACGCTAAGAGACAACACAGTAAGCGTAAGGGGCCCAAGACTGTTCAGCTGCCTCCCAACATACATAAGGGGGATTACCAATAGACCCCTGGCTGTCTTCAAGAAGGCGTTGGACAGGCACCTAAACTCAATACCTGATCAGCCAGGTTGTGGTTCATATGTCAGTTTGCGTGCTGCCAGCAGTAACAGCCTGGTGGATCAGGTCCTGATCCACCACGAGACTTGGTCATAGACCAGGCCGCAGGAGCGTTGACCCCCGGAACACCCTCCAAGTATACCATATTTACACTACAAAGTTGCCAACTCTCCCCTACCCTCTACCCACCCCTACCTGACACCACTCCCACACTCTCCTCCCCTTCACCCTTCCCCTACATCCCTTCCTTACACCTCTCCTCTACACCTCTCCCCTACATCCCTTCCCTACACCTCCTTTACACCTCTCCCCTACATCCCTTCCCTACACCTCTCGTCTACACCTCTCCCCTAAATCCCTTCCCTACACCTCTCCTCTACACCTCTCCCCTACATCCCTTCCCTACACCTCTCCTCTACACCTCTCCCCTACATCCCTTCCTTACACCTCTCCTCTACACCTCTCCCCTACATCCCTTCCCTACACCTCTCCTCTACACCTCTCCTCTACACCTCTCCCCTACATCCCTTCCCTACACCTCTCCTCTACACCTCTCCCCTACATCCCTTCCCTACACCTCTCCTCTACACCTCTCCCCTACATCCCTTCCTTACACCCCTCCCTGGCGTAGGTCTCTTGAGAGGCTGAAGGATTCCAGTGTGATTTAAAATACAAAACAACATCAATCCTGAGGAGAACCTTTCTCGGTTGGGATCACTGGGGGGGGAGTGGGGAGGGAGAGAGGAGGAGGGAGGGGAAGGAGAGAGGAAGAGGGAGGGGAGGGAGAGGAAGAGGGGGAGAGAGGAGAGAGAGAGGAAGAGGAGAGGGGAGGGAGAGAAGAAGAGGGGGAAGGAGGGAGAGAGGAAGAGGAGAGGGGAGGGAGAGAGGAGGAGGGGGGAGGAGGGAGAGAGGAAGAGGGGAGGGGAGGGAGAGAGGAAGAGGGGGGAGGAGGGAGAGAGGAAGAGGGGAGCGGAGGGAAAGAGGAAGAGGGGAGGGGAGGGAGAGAGGAAGAGGGGGAGAGAGAGAGGAAGAGGGGAGGGGAGGGAGAGAGGAAGAGGGGGGAGGAGGGAGAGAGGAAGAGGGGAGCGGAGGGAGAGAGGAAGAGGGGAGGGGAGGGAGAGAGGAAGAGGGGGAGAGAGGAGGAGGGAGGAGAGAGAGAGGAAGAGGAGAGGGGAGGGAGAGAAGAAGAGGGGGAAGGAGGGAGAGAGGAAGAGGGGAGGGAGAGAGGAGGAGGGGGAGGAGGGAGAGAGGAAGAGGTGAGGGGAGGGAGAGACGAAGAGGGGGAAGGAGGGAGAGAGGAAGAGGGGAGGAGGGAGAGAGGAAGAGGGGAGGGGAGGGAGAGAGGAAGAGGAAGAAGGGGGAGGGAGAAGCTGATAGACCGAACTTTATCTATCTATGCTCTGTTCTGTCTGGAGGAACTCTTTGGTAGACATCTTTATTCTGTATCTGTCGTCTATTCTGTCTTAAAAGAACCCTTGATAGACATGCATCTATCAGTGCTGTGTTCTGTGTCTTGGTTTATATTGCTCTATAATAAAACATATTGTCTTGGTTTATATTGCTCTATAATAAAACATATTGTCTTGGTTTATATTGCTCTATAATAAAACATATTGTCTTGGTTTATATTGCTCTATAATAAAACATATTGTCTTGGTTTATATTGCTCTATAATAAAACATATTGTCTTGGTTTATATTGCTCTATAATAAAACATATTGTCTTGGTTTATATTGCTCTATAATAAAACATATTGTCTTGGTTTATATTGTTCTATAATAAAACATATTGTCTTGGTTTATATTGCTCTATAATAAAACATCTATCAGTGCTGTGTTCTGTGTCTTGGTTTATATTGCTCTGTAATAAAACATATTGTCTTGGTTTATATTGCTCTATAATAAAACATATTGTCTTGGTTTATATTGCTCTGTAATAAAACATATTGTCTTGGTTTATATTGCTCTATAATAAAACATATTGTCTTGGTTTATATTGCTCTGTAATAAAACATTGTCTTGGTTTATATTGCTCTGTAATAAAACATATTGTCTTGGTTTATATTGCTCTGTAATAAAACATATTGTCTTGGTTTATATTGCTCTATAATAAAACATTGTCTTGGTTTATATTGCTCTGTAATAAAACATATTGTCTTGGTTTATATTGCTCTGTAATAAAACATATTGTCTTGGTTTATATTGCTCTGTAATAAAACATATTGTCTTGGTTTATATTGCTCTGTAATAAAACATTGTCTTGGTTTATATTGCTCTGTAATAAAACATATTGTCTTGGTTTATATTGCTCTGTAATAAAACATATTGTCTTGGTTTATATTGCTCTGTAATAAAACATTGTCTTGGTTTATATTGCTCTGTAATAAAACATTGTCTTGGTTTATATTGCTCTGTAATAAAATATTGTCTTGGTTTATATTGCTCTGTAATAAAACATTGTCTTGGTTTATATTGCTCTGTAATAAAACATTGTCTTGGTTTATATTGCTCTGTAATAAAACATATTGTCTTGGTTTATATTGCTCTATAATAAAACATTGTCTTGGTTTATATTGCTCTGTAATAAAACATATTGTCTTGGTTTATATTGCTCTATAATAAAACATTGTCTTGGTTTATATTGCTCTATAATAAAACATATTGTCTTGGTTTATATTGCTCTGTAATAAAACATATTGTCTTGGTTTATATTGCTCTGTAATAAAACATATTGTCTTGGTTTATATTGGTCTATAATAAAACATATTGTCTTGGTTTATATTGCTCTGTAATAAAACATATTGTCTTGGTTTATATTGCTCTATAATAAAACATATTGTCTTGGTTTATATTGCTCTGTAATAAAACATATTGTCTTGGTTTATATTGCTCTGTAATTAAACATATTGTCTTGGTTTATATTGCTCTATAATAAAACATATTGTCTTGGTTTATATTGCTCTATAATAAATCATATTGTCTTGGTTTATATTGCTCTATAATAAAACATATTGTCTTGGTTTATATTGCTCTATAATAAAACATATTGTCTTGGTTTATATTGCTCTATAATAAAACATATTGTCTTGGTTTATATTGCTCTATAATAAAACATATTGTCTTGGTTTATATTGCTCTGTAATTAAACATATTGTCTTGGTTTATATTGCTCTGTAATAAAACATATTGTCTTGGTTTATATTGCTCTGTAATAAAACATATTGTCTTGGTTTATATTGCTCTGTAATTAAACATATTGTCTTGGTTTATATTGCTCTGTAATAAAACATATTGTCTTGGTTTATATTGCTCTGTAATTAAACATATTGTCTTGGTTTATATTGCTCTATAATAAAACATATTGTCTTGGTTTATATTGCTCTATAATAAAACATATTGTCTTGGTTTATATTGCTCTGTAATTAAACATATTGTCTTGGTTTATATTGCTCTGTAATAAAACATATTGTCTTGGTTTATATTGCTCTGTAATAAAACATATTGTCTTGGTTTATATTGCTCTGTAATTAAACATATTGTCTTGGTTTATATTGCTCTGTAATAAAACATATTGTCTTGGTTTATATTGCTCTGTAATAAAACATATTGTCTTGGTTTATATTGCTCTATAATAAAACATATTGTCTTGGTTTATATTGCTCTGTAATAAAACATATTGTCTTGGTTTATATTGCTCTGTAATTAAACATATTGTCTTGGTTTATATTGCTCTATAATAAAACATATTGTCTTGGTTTATATTGCTCTATAATAAAACATATTGTCTTGGTTTATATTGCTCTATAATAAAACATATTGTCTTGGTTTATATTGCTCTATAATAAAACATATTGTCTTGGTTTATATTGCTCTATAATAAAACATATTGTCTTGGTTTATATTGCTCTATAATAAAACATATTGTCTTGGTTTATATTGCTCTGTAATAAAACATATTGTCTTGGTTTATATTGCTCTATAATAAAACAGTAAGTCATTGTCTTCCTGCTGTATTTTCTTTATTTATTGTATTAAAATATTTTTGCTTGTTTCTTTAATCTAGTTATGATCTCTAGTAAGACGTGTGTGTACTCACCTAGTTGTACTCACCTAGTTGAGGTTGCGGGGGTCGAGTCCGAGCTCCTGGCCCCGCCTCTTCACTGATCGCTACTAGGTCACTCTCCCTGAGCCGTGAGCTTTATCATACCTCTGCTTAAAGCTATGTATGGATCCTGCCTCCACTACATCGCTTCCCAAACTATTCCACTTACTGACTACTCTGTGGCTGAAGAAATACTTCCTAACATCCCTGTGATTCATCTGTGTCTTCAGCTTCCAACTGTGTCCCCTTGTTACTGTGTCCAATCTCTGGAACATTCTGTCTTTGTCCACCTTGTCAATTCCTCTCAGTATTTTGTATGTCGTTATCATGTCCCCCCTATCTCTCCTGTCCTCCAGTGTCGTCAGGTTGATTTCCCTTAACCTCTCCTCGTAGGACATACCTCTTAGCTCTGGGACTAGTCTTGTTGCAAACCTTTACACTTTATCTAGTTTCTTCACGTGCTTGGCTAGGTGTGGGTTCCAAACTGGTGCCGCATACTCCAATATGGGCCTAACGTACACGGTGTACAGGGTCCTGAATGATTCCTTATTAAGATGTCGGAATGCTGTTCTGAGGTTTGCTAGGCGCCCATATGCTGCAGCAGTTATTTGGTTGATGTGCGCTTCAGGAGATGTGCCTGGTGTTATACTCACCCCAAGATCTTTTTCCTTGAGTGAGGTTTGTAGTCTCTGACCCCCTAGACTGTACTCCGTCTGCGGCCTTCTTTGCCCTTCCCCAATCTTCATGACTTTGCACTTGGTGGGATTGAACTCCAGGAGCCAATTGCTGGACCAGGTCTGCAGCCTGTCCAGATCCCTTTGTAGTTCTGCCTGGTCTTCGATCGAGTGAATTCTTCTCATCAACTTCACGTCATCTGCAAACAGGGACACCTCAGAGTCTATTCCTTCCGTCATGTCGTTCACAAATACCAGAAACAGCACTGGTCCTAGGACTGACCCCTGCGGGACCCCGCTGGTCACAGGTGCCCACTCTGACACCTCGCCACGTACCATGACTCGCTGCTGTCTTCCTGACAAGTATTCCCTGTGTGTGTTTGTGTGTGTGTGTGTTTGTGTGTGTGTGTGTGTGTGCGTGTTTGTGTGTGTTGTATGTGTGTGTGTGTGTGTGTGTGTACTCACCTATTTGTACTCACCTATTTGTGGTTGCAGGGGTCGAGTCATAGCTCCTGGCCCTGCCTCTTCACTGATTGCTACTAGGTCCTCTCTCTCCCTGCTCCATGAGCTTTATCATACCTCGCCTTAAAACTATGTATGGTTCCCGCCTCCACTACTTCACTTTCTAGACTATTCCACTTCCTGACGACTCTATGAGTGAAGAAATACTTCCTAACGTCCCTGTGACTCGTCTGAGTCTTCAACTTCTAGTTGTGACCCCTTGTTCCTGAGTCCCCTCTCTGGAACATCCTATCTCTGTCCGCCTTGTCTATTCCCCGCAGTATTTTGTATGTCGTTATCATGTTTCCCCTGACCCTTCTGTCCTCCAGTGTCGTCAGTCCGATTTCCCTCAACCTTTCCTCGTACGACATTTCTCTGAGCTCTGGGACTAGCCTTGTTGCAAACCTTTGTACTTTCTCTAACTTCTTGATGTGCTTGATCAGGTGTGGGTTCCAGACTGGTGCTGCATACTCCAGTATGGGCCTAACATACACAGTGTACAGTGTCTTGAACGATTCTTTATTTAGGTATCGGAACGCTATTCTCAGGTTTGCCAGGCGCCCGTGTGCTGCAGCAGTTATTTGGATGATGTGTGTCAAATAACTGCGTGTGTGTGTGTGTGTGTGTGTACTCACCTAGTTGTACTCACCTAGTTGAGGTTGCACGGGTCGAGTCCTAGCTCCTGGCCCCGCCTCTTCCCTGGTGTGTGTGAATAAGGATAACAGTGTATGATAATACAACTGGAGGCTGGGCGGGGCGTCCCAGTGTAGGTTACAGTCATAGTTTAGACACGTAGCCCTTACTACCCGGGTAAACAAATAAATAGGAAGGGCAGGGAGGTAGAGAGAGAGAGAGAGAGAGAGAGAGAGAATGAGCAGGATAGAATCTTTAGTGGGACGCCATTTAAGATAAGCTTTATGCTCCGTAAAGCTCTGCACAAAGTGAAACATGACTTGATAAAGCTCTACGCAGGGCGAAACAAGACTATCGTATGAAGCTCTTTGGAAAAAGTAGCAAGGCTTTATAAAGCTCTACACAGATTGAAACATGATAAAGCTCTATTCAGAGCGAAAAATCGCAGTGACATCGTGTGCCGCATCGGCCACTAGGTGTGACACACGCATCCCACTTGACAGTGGTAGGCTCCCACTGGACAGTGGTAGGCTCCCATTGGACAGTGGTAGGCTCCCACTGGACAGTGGTAGGCTCTCACTGGACAAGGGTAGACTCCCACTTGACAGTGGTAGGCTCCCACTGGACAAGGGTAGACTCCCACTGGACAGTGGTAGGCTCCCACTGGACAGTGGTAGACTCACACTGGACAGTGGTAGGCTCCCACTTGACAGTGGTAGGCTCCCAGTGGACAGTGGTAGACTCACACTGGACAGTGGTAGGCTCCCACTGGACAGTGGTAGACTCACATTGGACAGTGGTAGACTCCCACTGGACAGTGGTAGACTCACACTGGACAGTGGTAGGCTCACATTGGACAGTCGTAGGCTCCCACTGGACAGTGGTAGACTCACACTGGACAGTGGTAGGCTCCCACTGGACAGTGGTAGGCTCCCACTGGACAGTGGTAAGCTCCCACTGGACAGTGGTAGACTCACACTGGACAGTGGTAGACTCACACTGGACAGTGGTAGACTCACACTGGACAGTGGTAGACACACTGGACAGTGGTAGACTCCCACTGGACAGTGGTAGACTCACACTGGACAGTGGTAGACTCACACTGGACAGTGGTAGGCTCACACTGGACAGTGGTAGACTCACACTGGACAGTGGTAGACTCACACTGGACAGTGGTAGACTCACACTGGACAGTGGTAGACTCGCACTTTACAGTGGTAGACTCACACTGGACAGTGGTAGACTCACACTGGACAGTGGTAGACCTACAGTGGTAGACTCATACTGGACAGTGGTAGACTCCCAGTGGACAGTGGTAGACTCACACTGGACAGTGGTAGACTCACACTGGACAGTGGTAGGCTCCCAATGGACAGTGGTAGACTCACACTGGACAGTGGTAGACTCACACTGGACAGTGGTAGACTCACACTGGACAGTGGTAGGCTCCCACTGGACAGTGGTAGACTCACACTGGACAGTGGTAGACTCACACTGGACAGTGGTAGACTCACACTGGACAGTGGTAGGCTCCCACTGGACAGTGGTAGACTCACACTGGACAGTGGTAGGCTCCCACTGGACAGTGGTAGACTCACACTGGACAGTGGTAGACTCACACTGGACAGTGGTAGGCTCCCACTGGACAGTGGTAGACTCGCACTTGACAGTGGTAGACTCACACTGGACAGTGGTAGACTCACACTTTACAGTGGTAGACTCACACTGGACAGTGGTAGACTCACACTTTACAGTGGTACACTCACACTGGACAGTGGTAGACTCACACTGGACAGTGGTAGACTCAAACTGGACAGTGGTAGACTCACACTGGACAGTGGTAGACTCACACTGGACAGTGGTAGACTCACACTGGACAGTGGTAGACTCCCACTGGACAGTGGTAGACTCACACTGGACAGTGGTAGACTCACACTGGACAGTGGTAGACTCACACTGGACAGTGGTAGACTCACACTGGACAGTGGTAGGCTCCCACTGGACAGTGGTAGACTCACACTGGACAGTGGTAGACACACTGGACAGTGGTAGACTCACTTTACAGTGGTAGACTCACACTTTACAGTGGTAGACTCATACTGGAAAGTGGTAGACTCACACTGGACAGTGGTAGACTCACACTGGACAGTGGTACATTCACACTGGACAGTGGTAGACTCACACTTTACAGTGGTAGACTCACACTGGACAGTGGTAGACTCACACTGGACAGTGGTAGGCTCCCACTGGACAGTTGTAGACTCACACTGGACAGTGGTAGACTCACACTGGACAGTGGTAGACTCACACTGGACAGTGGTAGGTTCCCACTGGACAGTGGTAGGCTCCCACTTGACAGTGGTAGACTCACACTGGACAGTGGTAGACTCACACTAGACAGTGGTAGGCTCCCACTGGACAGTGGTAGGCTCCCACTGGACAGTGGTAGACTCACACTGGACAGTGGTAGACTCACACTGGACAGTGGTAGGCTCCCACTGGACAGTGGTAGACTCACACTGGACAGTGGTAGACTCACACTGGACAGTGGTAGACTCACACTTTACAGTGGTAGACTCACCCTGGACAGTGGTAGACTCACACTGGACAGTGGTAGACTCACACTGGACAGTGGTAGGCTCCCACTGGACAGTGGTAGACTTACACTGGACAGTGGTAGACTCACACTTTACAGTGGTAGACTCACACTGGACAGTGGTAGGATCCCACTGGACAGTGGTAGACTCACACTGGACAGTGGTAGACTCACACTGGACAGTGGTAGACTCCCACTGGACAGTGGTAGACTCACACTGGACAGTGGTAGACTCACACTGGACAGTGGTAGGTTCCCACTGGACAGTGGTAGGCTCCCACTTGACAGTGGTAGACTCACACTGGACAGTGGTAGACTCACACTAGACAGTGGTAGGCTCCCACTGGACAGTGGTAGGCTCCCACTGGACAGTGGTAGACTCACACTGGACAGTGGTAGACTCACACTGGACAGTGGTAGGCTCCCACTGGACAGTGGTAGACTCACACTGGACAGTGGTAGACTCACACTGGACAGTGATAGACTCACACTTTACAGTGGTAGACTCACCCTGGACAGTGGTAGACTCACACTGGACAGTGGTAGACTCACACTGGACAGTGGTAGGCTCCCACTGGACAGTGGTAGACTTACACTGGACAGTGGTAGACTCACACTTTACAGTGGTAGACTCACACTGGACAGTGGTAGGATCCCACTGGACAGTGGTAGACTCACACTGGACAGTGGTAGACTCACACTGGACTCACTGGACAGTGGTAGACTCCCACTGGACAGTGGTAGACTCACACTGGACAGTGGTAGACTCACACTGGACATAGACTCACACTGGACAGTGGTAGACTCACACTGGACAGTGGTAGACTCACACTGGACAGTGGTAGACTCACACTGGACAGTGGTAGACTCACACTGGACAGTGGTAGACTCACACTGGACAGTGGTAGACTCACACTGGACAGTGGTAGACTCACACTGGACAGTGGTAGACTCACACTGGACAGTGGTAGACTCACACTGGACAGTGGTAGACTCACACTGGACAGTGGTAGACTCACACTGGACAGTGGTAGACTCACACTGGACAGTGGTAGACTCACACTGGACAGTGGTAGACTCACACTGGACAGTGGTAGACTCACACTGGACAGTGGTAGGCTCCCACTGGACAGTGGTAGACTCACACTGGACAGTGGTAGGACAGTGGTAGACTCACACTGGACAGTGGTAGACTCACACTGGACAGTGGTAGACTCACACTGGACAGTGGTAGACTCACACTGGACAGTGGTAGACTCACACTGGACAGTGGTAGACTCACACTGGACAGTGGTAGACTCACACTGGACAGTGGTAGGATCCCACTGGACAGTGGTAGACTCACACTGGACAGTGGTAGACTCACACTGGACAGTGGTAGAATCCCACTGGACAGTGGTAGACTCCCACTGGACAGTGGTAGACTCACACTGGACAGTGGTAGACTCACACTGGACAGTGGTAGGCTCACACTGGACAGTGGTAGACTCACACTGGACAGTGGTAGACTCACACTGGACAGTGGTAGACTCACACTGGACAGTGGTAGACTCACACTGGACAGTGGTAGACTCACACTGGACAGTGGTAGACTCACACTGGACAGTGGTAGACTCACACTGGACAGTGGTAGACTCACACTGGACAGTGGTAGACTCACACTGGACAGTGGTAGACTCACACTGGACAGTGGTAGACTCACACTGGACAGTGGTAGGCTCACACTGGACAGTGGTAGACTCACACTGGACAGTGGTAGACTCACACTGGACAGTGGTAGACTCACACTGGACAGTGGTAGACTCACACTGGACAGTGGTAGGCTCCCACTGGACAGTGGTAGACTCACACTGGACAGTGGTAGACTCACACTGGACAGTGGTAGACTCACACTGGACAGTGGTAGACTCACACTGGACAGTGGTAGACTCACACTGGACAGTGGTAGACTCACACTGGACAGTGGTAGACTCACACTGGACAGTGGTAGACTCACACTGGACAGTGGTAGGCTCACACTGGACAGTGGTAGACTCACACTGGACAGTGGTAGACTCACACTGGACAGTGGTAGACTCACACTGGACAGTGGTAGACCCACTGGACAGTGGTAGGCTCCCACTGGACAGTGGTAGACTCACACTGGACAGTGGTAGACTCACACTGGACAGTGGTAGACTCACACTGGACTGGACAGTGGTAGACTCAGGCTCCCACTGGACAGTGGTAGACTCACACTGGACAGTGGTAGACTCACACTGGACAGTGGTAGACTCACACTGGACAGTGGTAGACTCACACTGGACAGTGGTAGACTCACACTGGACAGTGGTAGACTCACACTGGACAGTGGTAGACTCACACTGGACAGTGGTAGGCTCACACTGGACAGTGGTAGACTCACACTGGACAGTGGTAGACTCACACTGGACAGTGGTAGACTCACACTGGACAGTGGTAGACTCACACTGGACAGTGGTAGACTCACACTGGACAGTGGTAGACTCACACTGGACAGTGGTAGACTCACACTGGACAGTGGTAGACTCACACTGGACAGTGGTAGACTCACACTGGACAGTGGTAGACTCACACTGGACAGTGGTAGACTCACACTGGACAGTGGTAGACTCACACTGGACAGTGGTAGACTCACACTGGACAGTGGTAGACTCACACTGGACACTTGCACATGCCGGTAGTTACATGTATAGTTGATCAGTATAGAAAGTTTGAAGACTGTCGGAAGAAGAGTTATCAGGTTGTGAAGGATAATTTGTAAGAAGTAAAATAATAATAAATAGTGAAGATAATAAAATAATAAATAGTGAAGATAATAAAGAGTAATAATAATACAGATAATAACAGTAAAGAGAGTTATAGTAATAATGATAGTAAAATAATATCAGTAGTAAAAATATATCAAAATAATAATAATAGTAAAGATAATATTAGTCAAGATAATAATAATAATAATAATGGCACTAGTAAAGATAATATTAGTCATAATAATAATAATAATAATGGCACTAGTAAAGATAATATTAGTCATGATAATAATAATAATAATAATAATGGCACTAGTAAAGATAATATTAGTCATGATAATAATAATAATAATAATAATAATGGCACTAGTAAAGATAATATTAGTCATGATAATAATAATAATAATAATAATGGCACTAGTAAAGATAATATTAGTCATAATAATAATAATAATAATAATGGCACTAGTAAAGATAATATTAGTCATAATAATAATGGCACTAGTAAAGATAATATTAGTCATGATAATAATAATAATAATAATAATAATGGCACTAGTAAAGATAATATTAGTCATGATAATAATAATAATAATAATAATAATGGCACTAGTAAAGATAATATTAGTCATGATAATAATAATAATAATAATAATAATGGCACTAGTAAAGATAATATTAGTCATGATAATAATAATAATAATAATAATAATGGCACTAGTAAAGATAATATTAGTCATGATAATAATAATAATAATAATAATGGCACTAGTAAAGATAATATTAGTCATGATAATAATAATAATAATAATAATAATGGCAATAGTAAAGATAATATTAGCCAAAATAATAATAATAATAATAATGGCACTAGTAAAGATAATATTAGTCATGATAATAATAATAATAATAATAATAATAATGGCAATAGTAAAGATAATATTAGCCAAAATAATAATAATAATAATAATGGCACTAGTAAAGATAATATTAGTCATGATAATAATAATAATAATAATAATAATAATAATGGCAATAGTAAAGATAATATTAGCCAAAATAATAATAATAATAATAATGGCACTAGTAAAGATAATACTAGTCATAATAATAATAATAATAATGGCACTAGTAAAGATAATACTAGTCATAATAATAATAATAATAATAGCCATGGTTTCTCCTCTGCTGAATAAATTCAGAACTATCATAGTCTCACTATGTTACTGCATGGTTAACTATTTAATTTTGATGCCAGAAAGATTTTTTTTAATAAAACTACTGTTGACGTGAAAGGGGAGACTGCTTTGTACAGTTGCTCGTAGTTGACAAATTGCAGTCTATTTTTGGTTACAGTCCTGGAAAACAGACTTGTGAAAAGTTGCAGCGAGTGTGTTTTTTTTACCTCCTGTTGGTGGCTGTGATCAAATTGATTTTATGTTTGTGTCAGACAGAAGGGAGTAATTTGTGTTTTTATTCAACTGAGGGAGAATACAGTGTGTGGATAATCTGGGTCTGTGTTTGTTAACCTTGTTTAAGATTGTTGTTGTGGAATGTTAACATGATGTATCAGTCTGTTCTCTTATTAACAGATAGTATATCACTGTTGTTGTGGATTGTTAACATGATGTATCAGTCTGTTCTCTTATTAACAGATAGTATATTACTGTTGTTGTGGAATGTTAACATGATGTATCAGTCTATCTTATTAACAGACAGTATATTATTGTTGGTGTGGAATGTTAACATAATGTATCAGTCTGTTCTCTTATTAACAGACAGTATATTACAAATTGTTTTTGGTTAATTTTTATGGGTGAATACGATGACTCCCCCTGTGGTATGATTTCGTTCTTTCCTCCAGCAAGTACGTTAACTACCTGTAAGGTACAATAATATTCTCCATCCTTCAAGTGAGTATGATAACTACCCGTGAGGTACGACAGTACCTTCTAACCTTCAAGTGAGTATGATAACTACCCGTGCGGTACGACAGTGCCTTCTAACCTTCAAGTGAGTATGATAACTACCTGTGCGGTACGACAGTGCCTTCTAACCTTCAAGTGAGTATGATAACTACCTGTGCGGTACGACAGTACCTTCTAACCTTCAAGTGAGTATGATAACTACCTGTGCGGTACGACAGTGCCTTCTAACCTTCAAGTGAGTATGATAACTACCTGTGCGGTACGACAGTGCCTTCTAACCTTCAAGTGAGTATGATAACTACCTGTGCGGTACGACAGTACCTTCTAACCTTCAAGTGAGTATGATAACTACCTGTGAGGTACGACAGTACCTTCTAACCTTCAAGTGAGTATGATAACTACCCGTGCGGTACGACAGTGCCTTCTAACCTTCAAGTGAGTATAATAACTACCCGTGCGGTACGACAGTACCTTCCATTCTTCAGGTGAGTACGATAACCACCCGTGCAGTACGACAATTACCTCCATCCTTCAAGTACGATAACTACCCGTGCTGCACAATACCCTTTTTTTATTATTTTATTTATTTAGTAATTTAAGCATACATACAGAGGTACAAAAAATACAGGTAAGAGCAGCATGCCAAAGCCACTTATATGCATAGCATTACGGGCTGGCTTAAAATTAACTTAAGATTAACTAAGCAATGATGAAATCAGTGATAAAACATTATTGTAAACAGATAACTATAAAGCACAAATGAGTATTACAAAGACAGGTCATATGGTTGCTTGCATTGCTGTACATTCAGTCGAATGGAGTATTCTGTTAGGTAGTGTATTTAAAAAAATAATAAAGTTAGATTCCTTCACGTACGATAACTACCCGTGCGGTACGACAATATACTCCATCATTCTAGTACAATAACAGCCCTGCAGTACGACAGTTTCTTCGCTTCCATTACAATGACGTCAAAGGTGAAATACAATGAGCAGTGCGTCATGCTGGTGGTAATCGAGTGAAGCACGCCGCTGACCTCTCACTTTTAACTCACCTGAGTGACGCCAGCCACACCTGATTTGACCTGCAGGGGAGCACCTGCCTCACATCTCAAACGAGAAAAAAACATTGTTATTAGCAGTTTAAAAGAAAGTTTTACTGTATTTAACATCACTCTCTCTCTCTCTCTCTCTCTCTCTCTCTCTCTCTCTCTCTCTCTCTCTCTCCCTCTCTCCCTACACAGGGTTTGACAAGATTAAGGATCCCTAAGCTTTATTGACAGCTATTTACAGGTTAAGGATTCCCTAACTTTATTGGCAAGCTAAGAGCTGTTACCTACATCAGCTCATTTGAAAGCATTTTTATTGTTATGAGACATACAAGTAGGAAACAGGATGAAGTTGGAGCCATCTGTGGGCCAGCATTTTCATTTGATCAACTGACTTTATCTCTCGTTGACATCATTATCCTGTACGAATGTGTTCCATACTCGAGTCATCCTGGGTATGTATGATCTCAGATGGAGTGATGTTCTGGAGAAAAGGGTACAGCCAGAGTGAAGTTGCTGCTTTCTGCCCGTCTTGTGGCATAAAGCTTGTTTATTTCAGCCTGTCCTCGAAGTGGATCCAAGTGTGGTATTATGACAATATTGGCCTTGTACATAACAGTAAGGCCACCCACATCCCTCCTATGTTGAAGGCTCTGCTGAAATGACAGATCTATCCAGGATGGGTCCAGGCGAGAGATGAGACGTCTTGCTCTGTTCTCTACTCTGTCAAGCAGTCGCAGATGAGAGGGGGGCAGGCAAACCAAGAAAGTGGAGCATACTCAAGGTGCGAGCGTACTTGTGCCTCGTACAGGATCTTGCAACCCCTACTGTCAAGCAGATGGGAGATACGGCGAAGTGCTGTAAGCTTCCTGGCTGCCTTGTTTGCAAGATTTATAACATGGTTCTTCATGCTTAGTTTGGAGTCAAATTTCACCCCAAGGATATCAACTTCTTCTCCAGGTGCCAACATCCTCCCATTCATCCTTACTACTGCACCAGCATTACCATCATGATGCCTAGAGACGATCATCATTTGCGTTTTCTCAGGTGCAAATGTTACTTGCCATCTATTTCCCCAAGCTGATATAGCTCTCAGCTGGTGATTGATGTAGCTTAGAGCAGCTGGGATTTCTTCTCTTGGATAAGTGAATGTCAGTGTACAGTCGTCTGCATATGCATGTGATTCTGGGATGAGATGAAGAAGGTCGTTGAAGTAGACATTCCATAACAATGGACCCAGCACGCTTCCTTGTGGAACACTTGCCCCAATAGGATGTCTTGCTGATTCCATTCCATTGAGAACTACACTTGAGAGTCTACCATGAAGGTAGTCACTGAGGAGACATAGCGTAGAGCCTGCAATTCCCAGTGCTTGAAGTTTTGCTAAGAGGCCCTGGTGCCACACCCCCGGTCGAAAGCGCCAGCAATGTCCAGTGCTACCACACAGCTGACTTTGGATTCATCCAGTGACTGGTGCCACTTAGTGGAGAGGTTTAACAACAGATCAGCAGCAGAGTAACCTTTCCTGAAGCCATATTGACGATCACAAAGTAGTGAGTGGCAGTCAAAAAACTCTGTCATTTGTCTTGAGATTATTGTCTCAAGGATCTTACCAGTGATTGACAGGAGTGACACTGGTCTGTAGTTGCTGATTTCTGCTCTGCTCTTCTTTTTGTGAACAGGGACTACATTTGCCTCTTTCCATAGGGAGGGCCATTTACACTGTACTATGCAGTGCTGAAAGATGCGAGTTAGAGGTGCTGCTAGCTGGTCTGCACATCTTCTCAACAATCTTGGGCTCAACTTGTCTGGGCCCACAGCCTTTTCTTGGTCAAGCGATTTAAGTAGGAAATGCACCTCCTCCTCTCTCTCTCTCTCTCTCTCTCTCTCTCTCTCTCTCTCTCTCTCTCTCTCTCTCTCTCTCTCTCTCTCTCTCTCTCTCTCTCTCTCTCTCTCTCTCTCTCTCTCTCTCTCTCTCTCTCTCTCTCTCTCTCTAGCTCTCTATTCCCCATTTTCCCTTCTACTCTCCCCCTCTCCTACCCTTCCCCTTCACTCTCTCTCCCCTCTCTCTCTCTCTCTCTCTTCCCTTTTCCTTCTCACTATCCCCTCCCTCTTTCTACCTTCCCTTCTCTCTCTCTCTCTCTCTCTCTCTCTCTCTCTGTCTCTCTCTCTCTCTCTCTCTCTCTCTCTCTCTCTCTCTCTCTCTCTCTCTCTCTCTCTCTCTCTCTCTCTCTCTCTCTCTCTCTCTCTCTCTCCATCTCTTCCCCATTTTTCCCTTCTCACTCTGTTTCCCCCTCTCACACTCTCCCCCTTTCCCTTCTCACTCTTCCCCTCTCTCTCTCCTTCTACTTTTCCCTTCTCTCTTCTCTCACAAATAAAAAAAATGGTGGGGACTAGCAGGAACCAAGGATCAGATGAGAATGGTTCTGGTAGGGAGGAGTGGATGGAGGAGCAGTGGAAAAGGATGGAACAAGAGTGGGAGAGAAAATTAGGAGAGCTTTCTGAAAAAAATGGAGAAAGAGCTCTCTGTGAAATTGGAAAAGAGGTTGGAGAAGGAGACAAAGAATTGGGAGGCACAAGTCGAAACTGCAGTAGCCAAGATAAGGGTCCTAGAAGTTGAGATAAATAGGCTGAAGCGAGATACAGGGGCAGTGACCAGAGAAGACACAGCATATGAAGCTGCGAGGCCGAACAGGAAGGAAGGAATTATGAATTATGCTAAGGTCATATCAACCTGCCAAAAAGGGCCAAGGAGTGAAAGGGAAGAACAGCTGGTTGCAGATGGAGAGGGTGATAGGTCGAATGCTGAGGCACAACCATGCTATCAAGAGCCACTGGAAAAATCAAGGGAGAAACTGACCACTTACAGGCAGGATCCAGAGTCACAGAGGGTGAGGCAGTGGGAGGAGGAAAAGGCAAAATTAGTGTTTATCCATGGGCTTCAGGAGAGAGAGGAAAGGACACACACTGAAAGGCAGCAGGAAGAAAGAAAGGAGATTGAGAAAATCATCACGGAAATAGGTGAAGAGTTGGACGAGATTGTAAATTTTCAGAGAATAGGGGGGTACTCGAAGGGGAGAAACCGACCAATCAAGCTGATTCTCAGGACGGAAACAGTGCGCCGCAGAACAGGATCCTCCAAGAGAAACCACGATTGAAATACTCGGAAGAGTACAAGAGGGTGTTCCTAGACAGAGACAGAACACAATCAGAACGACAGCAGCTGAGGGAGAGGACAAAAAAGCGAAAGGAGCTAGGAAAAGAGACAAGGATGGAACCAGCAGAGGTCAGTCAGAGCAGAACAGAACAGCAAGGGCAAGCACACACACAACTATTCTCAGAACCATACAACCTATCACACCATCCCAACACACACTACAATCCATACCCACAGCCTCCACCCAACACCGATCTGTAGAATCCCACAGTATGCTACCAGGTCTCCCACCCTCACAGGCCCCCCAAACCACAGTGTTGGAAAGGAAACTGAAGGTATGGTACACAAACGCTGATGGAATAACAAATAAGTGGGAGGAGTGGCACGAAAGAGTCAAAGAGGCATCACCGGACATCATAGCTCTCACAGAAACCAAGCTTACAGGTATGATAACAGATGCCATCTTTCCAATGGGATACCAAATCCTGAGGAAAGACAGAGGGAACAGGGGGGGTGGAGGAGTGGCATTGCTGATCAAAAATCGCTGGAATTTTGATGAGCTGGAGAGAAGAGACAGTGGAGAAGAAAGTGATTACATAGCGGGAACGCTTCACTCTGGAGGTCCCAAGGTGGTAATAGCAGTGATGTATAACCCACCACAGAACAGCAGGAGGCCAAGGAAAGAGTACGACGAGAGCAATAGAGCGATGGTTGACACACTGGCTAGAGTGGCCAGAAGAGCTCATGCATGCAGGGCAAAGCTCCTGATCATGGGTGAATTTAACCACAAGGAGATCGATTGGGAGAACTTGGACCCGCATGGGGCCAAGATACATGGAGGGCTGAGATGATGGAGGTGGTACTGGAAAACTTCATGTACCAACACGTAAGGGACACTACAAGAGAGAGGAGAGGATGAACCAGCAAGGCTGGACTTAGTATTCACTTTGAGTAGTGCAGATATCGAGGACATCACATATGAAAGACCCCTTGGGGCCAGTAACCATGTGGTTTT
>NC_091335.1:6383587-6548587 GCF_038502225.1 Cherax quadricarinatus | reverse complement strand
TTTAACTACAATATCAGATCTTTAAGCAAGCATTGTGATGACCTCCTAGCATTACTAAATTCCTTGCATGCCAATATGTCCATCATTACACTAACTGAAACCTGGCTAAAGCCTGATACTACAGATGTCTATGCCATTCCTGGTTACACAGCCATACACAACTGTAGGCCAGACCAACAAGGGGGTGGCACTGCTATATACTACTCAGACCAACTAGAATGTATCACTAATACTTGCACAAGGGATGAACATGGGGAATATATAATAGCTAAATTCAAATCCAAATACCTACAAAAACCTCTCACAGTGATAAACATCTACAGAGTTCCACAATCAAACATTAGCCAATTTAGTCAAAACCTAGGAAGTATGATAACTGATGCATGCATGAACAAAGATCACTTACTACTCTCAGGTGACTTCAATATAAATCTCCTGCAAGACCAGGACCCACACATTACTGAATTCACAAACACAATGAGTAACTGCATGTTGCTACCAACAGTAACAAAACCTACAAGAGTTACAGAGACTAGTTTTTCCCTACTTGACCACATCTGGACCAACACCATATCCCCTTTAAAATCAGGCATAATTACAGATAATACCACAGACCACTACCCTACTTTCCTCATAACAACTCTTGGTAAAATACCCCAAGACACTACTAAAGTCACCTTCAGACTTCACAATGAGGCAGCCATTAATAACTTCACAACAGCAGTAACAAACATTGACTGGCACACTGAGCTAGAAATCTATACAGATATTGACGAATGTTTTAATAATTTTCTAAAAAAGACCCAATACCTTTATAACAAGCACTGCCCTATAAAAACTAAACAGATGACAGCTAAGAGACTGAACAGTCCCTGGCTAACACCCAGCATTCTCAAATCCATAAATACAAAACACCGATATGAAAAACAGTACAGAATGGGTCACATAACCAGAGACCAAACAAAACGTTACTCGTCAATCCTAACCAGCCTGATAAGAAGGGCAAAAAAATTGTATTATGAGAACAGATTATCCAACTTACGAGGTGATATAAAAAAGACCTGGAAGACCCTATCAGAAATTCTGGGAACAAAAAAGATATCACGACATAGCGAAATAAAATTAGCAAAATCAGATGAACCCCAACTCCCACCAACAGAAACAGCAAACAGACTCAATGATTTCTTCTCCACTATAGGTCAAAACCTTGCCAATAAAATCCCAAGCTCAGATACCTCACCAAATGACTACCTCACTGGCAACTACCCGAACACACTGTTCCTAGCTCCGACTAACCCATACGAAGTCTCCCTTATTATCAACGCACTGAAAAACAAGGCAGGAGATTTAAATACCTTACCACCCTTTATATACAAAAAAGCGTCACAAGTACTATCACCAATCATTGCAACACTCTTTAACAAATCCATTGAATCCTCCACCTTCCCTACAGTTCTCAAAATAGCAAGGGTCACCCCGATCCATAAAGGAGGAGACCAAACAGAGTTGAATAACTATAGGCCAATATCCAATTTACACCCTCTCTCAAAAATCTTCGAAAAATTAATTCATAAACGAATCTACTCCTACCTCATCTCCCAATACATTCTCAACCCCTGCCAATTTGGATTCAGGCCTAATAAAAATACTAATGATGCTATTATACACATGCTAGAACATATATACACTGCAATAGAGAAAAAAGAAGTCCCACTGGGGATCTTCATTGACTTACGTAAAGCTTTTGATACAGTTGACCATGACTTGCTCTACGTAAAATTGTCACACTATGGTATTAGAGGGCACTCCCTCAACTACCTCAAGTCTTACCTCAGCAACAGAAGCCAATATGTGTACGCAAATGGGGCAAGCTCTTCCGCACAACCAATTACAGTTGGTGTCCCACAAGGAAGTGTCCTTGGCCCTCTTCTCTTTCTCCTATACATAAATGACCTACCAAATGCTTCGCAATTACTCAAACCCACACTTTTTGCAGATGACACTACATACGTCTTCTCTCACCCGAGCCCAGTCACGCTAGCCAATACTGTAAACACCGAATTACAGAAAATATCTACCTGGATGAGGACTAACAAACTTACACTAAACATTGACAAAACCTACTTCATTCAGTTTGGTAACAGAGCTACAGATGTACCTCTTAACATAACAATAAACGGATCACCTATCACAAAGCTAATAGAGGGAAAATTCCTAGGAATCCACCTCGATAATAGACTCAAATTTCATACACATATACAACAAATTTCTAAGAAAATTTCCAAGACTGTAGGCATACTATCGAAGATACGGTACTCTGTTCCACAGTCAGCCCTCCTGGCCCTTTATCACTCTCTTATTTACCCCTATCTCACCTATGGAATTTGTGCATGGGGCTCAACAACAATTAACCATCTCAGACCACTAATTACCCAACAAAAGGCTGCAGTTAGAATGATAACAAATTCTCACTACAGGCAACACACTCCACCAATATTCAAAACACTCAACCTATTCACCATACAAAACATCCATACTTATTATTCCACCTATTACATACATAGAACACTTAACTCTGATATTAACCCTCCCCTCAAACATCTCCTTGCCAACCTCAACAGAACACATGACCATAACACAAGGCACAGATCACTCTTTGATGTTCTTCGTGTCCATCTCACGCTATGCAAAAACTCAATGCACATAAAAGGCCCTAAAATCTGGAATTCATTACCTGTTTATAAATTCAAGTCTCTTCTCAAAGATCACTTACTCACTCAAAACCAAATAAATACTGAATAACTGAACCTTATAAATTGTATATCCTATATGTTACTCACAATTATATCACACAAATGTTAAACCTAGGACCCAATCTAACTTTGTTATTTTTTTAAATACACTACCTAACAGAATACTCCATTCGACTGAATGTACAGCAACGCATGCAACCATATGACCTGTCTTTGTAATACTCATTTGTGCTTTATAGTTATCTGTTTACAATAATGTTTTATCACTGATTTCATCATTGCTTAGTTAATCTTAAGTTAATTTTAAGCCAGCCCGTAATGCTATGCATATAAGTGGCTTTGGCATGCTGCTCTTACCTGTATTTTTTGTACCTCTGTATGTATGCTTAAATTACTAAATAAATAAATAAATAAAAAAGGGCTGCGGCTGAGTGGCTCCTTTTCACACCTATATGCTAATGACCTTTTTCACACCTATATGCTAATGACCTTAACCCCACCCATGACCCCACCCACAACCCCCACCCATAACCCCACCCACGACCCCCACCCACACCCCCCACCCACGACCCCCCCCCCGCGCCCCCGCGCCCCCCACGACCCCCACCCGCCCCCGCCATCGCGCCGACCCACCCGCCCGCCGCGCCCTCGCGCCCCGCCCGCGCCCTCGCGCCCGCCCCGCGCCCCTCGCGCCCGCCCGTGCCTTCTGCTGCGCCTTCTGCAGCGTCGTCCGGATCGCCCCCGCTCCCCGATTTTTTTTCCGATTTTTTTCGAATTTTTTTTGAATTTCATTTTATTGTGCTCTCCACTTCCTCGAATCAAGTTTTTGGATTGCCCCTCCCACTTTCACCCCCACCCCAAATTTTTTCGAATTTTTTTTCTTATGATCTCCTCGGATCAAATTTTTGGGTTCCCCCCTCTGGGGGTAAGCATTCAAATGAACTCCTCCTATGGGGCATGGTACTTTCTCTTACTACAGGTCTAAACAAGTGTGACGTCACCCCCACCTGTGTTTACTCTGCGGTCAGTGACGTCACGTGATGACCTCACACATACAGGCTGAATCTTGTCAACTTCCCCCTATGTCAGTGACGTCACGCGATGACCCCCACACACACAGGCTGAATCTTGTCGACTTCCCCAATCTCAGTATTACACATTTCATATACAACATAGGGAAAACATTTTCACTCTTAACCCAGGATAATCCAAATAATTTCACATTTTTTTTCGTTAATACCCACAACAATCCACAATTTCTTTACAAAATACAACACAAGTCTAGACATTTTTCTCGTTTTAACTATTTCATCTCAGGTCACTCCCCACGAAGTAACCTTCTCTCTCTCCTCCTCCCCACCCTCCCGAACCCTCACACTCCAACCAACACCTCACAATTTTCACTCATAACCCCCAATTTTTCTCGTTTTAACTATTTCATCAGAAAGTCACCACAACACTTATAACCACTTTTCGATAAAATTCACTAGTCACAAGTTTACATATTACGAAGTTAATACGCACAAACACCTCACTTTACTTTGAACACCTTCAAAACACTCTCATAAATCATTTGAATACTCACAAAAATACCTTTGAACATTACCAAACAACACTGAAACACTTCCAAAATATCATTTTGAATACTCCCAAATAAGATTTGACAGCTCTAATTTATCTGCACTTACACATTTCATTAAATTACAACTCATCCCCCCAAACTCCTCCCTCAGTCTCCAGACTTCACAACATTATCACAGAAACTAACTCAAACACTTTACTTTGAACATCACCAAAAAACACCATCAATTACCTTTAAATACTCCAAAAACATCACTCGAACACCCCCAAATCACCTCTGAATACTCCCAGAGCACCTTCATAAGTACTCTTGCACATCATTTGAACACCTTCAAAAACACCTTTGAATAACCTCAAAACACCATTTGAGTACTCCCAAATACACCACTGAATACTACTAAAACACCACTGAATACACTCAAAACACCACCAAAATCACCATAAACTAAGATCAACACCCACATCCCACAACACCCACAACCCACAACACCCACATCCCACATCATCCACAACCCACATCACCCACATCACCCGCACACCACAATTTTTTCTCGTTTTAACTAATTTCATCAGAAAAAGTCACAACAACAACCCACTTATAACATCTTTTTCGGTATCTCTAGTTCGACAACAACACCCACATCCCACAACACCCACAACCCACATCACCCACACCCCACAACACCCACAACCCACATCACCCACACCCCACAACACACACAACCCACATCACCCACACCCCACAATTTTTTTTCTCGTTTTAACTAATTTCATCAGAAAGTCACAACAACAACAACCCACAACTTATAATCACACCTTTGAATAACCTCAAAACACCATTTGAGTACTCCCAAATACACCACTGAATACTACTAAAACACCACTGAATACACTCAAAACACCGCCAAAATCACCATAAACTAAGATCAACACCCACATCCCACAACACCCACAACCCACAACACCCACATCCCACATCACCCACAACCAACATCACCAACAACCCACAATTTTTTCTCGTTTTAACTAATTTCATCACAAAGTCACAACAACAACAACCCACAACTTATAATCACTTTTCAACAACTCTAGTTCGACAACAACACCCACAACCCACAACACCCACACCCCACAATTTTTTCTCGTTTTAACTAATTTCATCAGAAAAAGGCACAACAACCCACAACTTATAACCACTTTTTCGGTATCTCTAGTTCGACAACAACAACACCCACATCCCACATCACCCACAACCCACATCACCCACACCCCACAACACCCACAACCCACAATTTTTTTTCTCGTTTTAACTGATTTCATCAGAAAAAGTCACAACAACCCACAACTTATAACCACTTTTTCGGTATCTCTAGTTCGACAACAACGCCCACAATCCACAACACCCACATCCCACAACCCACAATTTTTTTTCACGTTTTAACTAATTTCATCAGAAAAAGTCACAACAACAACACACTTATAACGTCTTTTCGGTATCTCTAGTTCGACAACAACACCCACAACCCACAACACCCACATCCCACAACACCCACATCCCACAATTTTTTCTCGTTTTAACTAATTTCATCAGAAAAAGTCACATCAACAACCCACAACTTATAACCACTTTTTCGACATCACTAGTTCGACAACAACACCCACAACCACCAACACCCCACAACCCACAATTTTTTTCTCGTTTTAACTAATTTCATCAGAAAAAGTCACAAAAACAACCCACTTATATCATCTTTTTTGGTATCTCTAGTTCGACTACATTACCCACAACCCTCATCAATTACCAATTTATTCACAATTTGTTTCCCCTTCTTTTTACTGTATCTTAAATGTAATACACATTCCTCTTTACATTACTAAAATTCTAATAAAATCCTCTCCATACCCATGTCCTTGTATCCACATAAATTGATATTATACTCGCATCAACTAATCTCACTACCCAACTATTGCGACATGTTTCAACACCCTCCATTCTTTTCCAATATATCATAACTTTTTAATTCTATAATTTCTTTTTAAAATATTCACACATTACCTTTATTTTCAGTAAAATCTTCCCATATTTCTTTAAATTTCTAATACAACCCTCCCCATACCCCTCTCCATCTCACCCGCATTTCTTCACATCCACTCACCCATCTCCCAACACACCTCTTCTGAACACACACAAAAATCACATTTCACATCCACAAATGCATCTCATCACCCATCTCAAATCCACTAAAATCACTGTAACCAAGATATTCACAAAACTCTATGACCACCTAACACACACACACACACACACCTCACTTTACTTTGAACACCTTGAAAACACTCTCATACATCATTTGAGACCACCTTTTCTCAATATCTCTCATCCACAACCTTTATCATCTCACTACAGAACAACCCCAAGATTACTTCCAACACTCTCATAAATCATTTGAATACTCACATAAACACCTTTGAACATTTCCAAACAACACTGAAGCACTTCCAAAATATCATTTTGATTACTCCCAAATAAGATTTATCATCTCTAATTTATCTACACTTACACATTTCATTAACTGAAATTACAACACATCCACCATACTACTCCCTCAGTCTCCAGACTTTACAACATTAACTCAAAAACTAACTCAGACACTTATGACATGAGACATTTTACCAAAACTAACACAAACACATATCCGTTATATCTCCAATATCTAAGATCATCGCAATCAAGACGTTTGCCAAATTCTATAACCCCACCACTAAGATCACACATTCTTTTTTTGTACACATTCTCTTAAAACATCATCATAACGAAGATCACTAAATCTATCTATACTTTTACTAAGATCACATAACATTTTGTCTTCTCTAACTCACCACCAATTCACATTCTCATTCACACTTACACATTTCATTAACCGAAATTACATCTCATCCACCAAACTCCTCCCTCATTCTCCAGACTTTACAACATTAGCACAAAGAAAAACTAACTCATACACTTATGACATGAGACATTACCATATCTAACACACTGACTAACTTTGAACCAACTCTGAACACCACTGATCTTCTTCAAAAAATACTCTGCACATCATTTGAACACCTTCAAAAAACACCATCAAACACCTCCGAATACTCCCAAAACACTACTGATTACTACCAAATCACCACTGAATACTGGCAATATAAACACAAATGCAGTATAATGTGATCCTTTATTGACTACGTTTCGCCCACACAGTGGGCTTTTTCAAGTCACAAACAGAACTACCTGGGGTGGAAGGAAAGCGAGTATTTATAGTCCGGCTGAGGTCAGGTGAAGAATGCTGCATCTGATGATGTACCGAGTTGGGTTGTAGAGTCTAAAAACTTGGGTAGCTTGGAAAGGAGACTGGACAAGTTTGTGAGCAGACCTTCTACAGTGTTCTTATGTGGGATAGCGATGAAGAAGTTTCTTGGCAAGTGGTTCAGCTATGTTATAGAAGCCACTATTCTGGTTGAAGTTGTCGGATATAGAAATAAGTGATGATTCCAGGATTCTTCGGTATTGGGTGTTGTCTTCTGTGGCGATAAGTCTTGAGTTTCTGTAGTTTATCAAGTGGTTGTGTGAATTACGGTGTTGTACGCATGCATTCCTTGTGTCGTCACCATCTAACATCCTTTTTATAGAAATCCCCTCAAATCACTATAACCAAGAACTCCCTCCCCATTTGGCGCATAAAAAAAAAGCATGAACACAAACCTAATACGCAAACACTTAGTACATGATCACCATCAACTGAAAACATATCTTGTACACACACATAATCTAAGACAACCACCAACTACAATCACCCATGTTCACTTACCTCAAAAATCACTAATATCACAGAAAACACTCATTTTTATGAACATTTCACACACAAAAAAAATCATATTTGACAATATCTAAGCGCACTCACCTCACTACCACCAACACACGATGTCACACCTCACAGGACCGACGAGCTCACCTCCAGTGACGTCACACTCCCATTGTGTTACTTGGTGGTAGGTAAGACACATAGTGCTTCAGTGTTGTTTGGAAATGTTCAAAGGTGTTTATGTGAGTATTCAAATGATTTATGAGAGTGTTCGAAGTAATCTTGGGGTTGTTCTGTAGTGAGATGATAAAGGTTGTGGATGAGAGATATTGAGAAAAGGTGGTCTCAAATGATGTATGAGAGTGTTTTGAAGGTGTTCAAAGTGAGGTGTGTGTGTGTGTGTGTGTGTGTGTGTGTGTGTGTGTTAGGTGGTCATAGAGTTTTGTGAATATCTTGGTTACAGTGATTTTAGTGGATTTGAGATGGGTGATGAGATGCATTTGTGGATGTGAAATGTGATTTTTGTGTGTGTTCAGAAGAGGTGTGTTGGGAGATGGGTGAGTGGATGTGAAGAAATGCGGGTGAGATGGAGAGGGGTATGGGGAGGGTTGTATTAGAAATTTAATGAAATATGGGGAGATTTTACTGAAAATAAAGGTAATGTGTGAATATTTTAAAAAGAAATTATAGAATTAAAAAATTATGATATATTGGAAAAGAATGGAGAGTGTTGAAACATGTCGCAATAGTTGGGTAGTGAGATTAGTTGATGCGAGTATAATATCAATTTATGTGGATACAAGGAGATGGGTATGGAGAGGATTTTATTAGAATTTTAGTAATGTAAAGAGGAATGTGTATTACATTTAAGATACAGTAAAAAGAAGGGGAAACAAATTGTGAATAAATTGGTAATTGATGAGGGTTGTGGGTAATGTAGTCGAACTAGAGATACCAAAAAAGATGATATAAGTGTGTTGTTGTTGTGACTTTTTCTGATGAAATTAGTTAAAACGTGAAAAAAAAATTGTGGGTTGTGGGATGTGGGTGTTGTGGCTTGTGGGCGTTGTTGTCGAACTAGAGATACCGAAAAAGTGGTTATAAGTTGTGGGTTGTTGTGCCTTTTTCTGATGAAATTAGTTAAAACGAGAAAAAATTGTGGGTTGTGGGTGTTGTGGGATGTGGGTGTTGTGGGTTGTGGGTATTGTGGGTTTGTGGGTGTTGTTGTCGAACTAGAGATGCTGAAAAGTGATTGTAAGTTGGTTGTTGTGACTTTTTCTGATGAAATTAGTTAAAACGAGAAAAAAAATTGTGGGTGTTGTAGGGTGTGGGTGATGTGGGTTGTGGGTGATGTGGGATGTGGGTGATGTGGGATGTGGGTGTTGTTGTTGTCGAACTAGAGATACCGAAAAAGTGGTTATAAGTTGTGGGTTGTTGTGCCTTTTTCTGATGAAATTAGTTAAAACGAGAAAAAATTGTAGGGTGTGGGTGTTGTGGGTTGTGGGTGTTGTGGGATGTGGGTGTTGTTGTCGAAGTAGAGTTGTTGAAAAGTGATTATAAGTTGTGGGTTGTTGTTGTTGTGACTTTGTGATGAAATTAGTTAAAACGAGAAAAAATTGTGGGTTGTTGGTGATGTGGGTTGTGGGTGTTGTGGGATGTGGGTGTTGATCTTAGTTTATGGTGATTTTGGCGGTGTTCTGAGTGCATTCAGTGGTGTTTTAGTAGTATTCAGTGGTGTATTTGGGAGTACTCAAATGGTGTTTTGAGGTTATTCAAAGGTGTGATTATAAGTTGTGGGTTGTTGTTGTTGTGACTTTCTAATGAAATTAGTTAAAACGAGAAAAAAAATTGTGGGGTGTGGGTGATGT
This sequence comes from Cherax quadricarinatus, assembly GCF_038502225.1. Taxonomy (NCBI): domain Eukaryota; kingdom Metazoa; phylum Arthropoda; class Malacostraca; order Decapoda; family Parastacidae; genus Cherax; species Cherax quadricarinatus. The sequence goes on along the minus strand of NC_091335.1, from coordinate 6,538,537 downwards.
GGGTTGTGTGTGTTGTGGGGTGTGGGTGATGTGGGTTGTGGGTGTTGTGGGGTGTGGGTGATGTGGGTTGTGGGTGTTGTGGGATGTGGGTGTTGTTGTCGAACTAGAGATACCGAAAAAGATGTTATAAGTGGGTTGTTGTTGTGACTTTTTCTGATGAAATTAGTTAAAACGAGAAAAAATTCTGGGGTGTGGGTGTTTATGGTGATTTTGGTGGTGTTTTGAGTGTATTCAGTGGTGTTTTAGTCGTATTCAGTGGTGTATTTGGGATTACTGAAATGGTGTTTTGAGGTTATTCAAAGGTGTTTTTGAAGGTGTTCAAATGATGTGCAAGAGTACTTATGAAGGTGCCCTGGGAGTATTCAGAGGTGATTTGGGGGTGTTCGAGTGGTGTTTTTTGGTGATGTTCAAAGTAAAGTGTTTGAGTTAGTTTCTGTGATAATGTTGTAAAGTCTTGAGACTGAGGGAGGAGTTTGGGGGGATGAGTTGTAATTTAATGAAATGTGTAAGTGCAGATAAATTAGAGCTGTCAAATCTTATTTGGGAGTATTCAAAATGATATTTTGGAAGTGTTTCAGTGTTGTTTGGAAATGTTCAAAGGTATTTTTGTGAGTATTCAAATGATTTATGAGAGTGTTTTGAAGGTGTTCAAAGTAAAGTGAGGTGTGTGTGCGTATTAACTTCGTAATATGTAAAATTGTGACTAGTGAATTTATCGAAAAGTGGTTATAAGTATTGTGGTGACTTTCTGATCAAATAGTTAAAACGAGAAAAATTGGGGGTTATGAGTGAAAATTGTGAGGTGTTGGTTGGAGTGTGAGGGTTCGGGAGGGTGGGGAGGAGGAGAGAGAGAAGGTTACTTCGTGGGGAGTGACCTGAGACGAAATAGTTAAAACGAGAAAAATGTCTAGACTTGTGTTGTATTTTGTAAAGAAATTGTGGATTGTTGTGGGTATTAACGAAAAAAAATGTGAAATTATTTGGATTATCCTGGGTTAAGAGTGAAAATGTTTTCCCTATGTTGTATATGAAATGTGTAATACTGAGATTGGGGAAGTCGACAAGATTCAGCCTGTGTGTGTGGGGGTCATCGCGTGACGTCACTGACATAGGGGGAAGTTGACAAGATTCAGCCTGTATGTGTGAGGTCATCACGTGACATCACTGACCGCCGAGTAAATACAGGTGGGGGTGACGTCACACTTGTTTAGACCTGTAGTAAGAGAAAGTACCATGCCCCATAGGAGGAGTTCATTTGAATGCTTACCCCCAGAGGGGGGAACCCAAAAATTTGATCCGAGGAGATCATAAGAAAAAAAAATTCGAAAAAATTTGGGGTGGGGGTGAAAGTGGGAGGGGCAGTCCAAAAACTTGATTCGAGGAAGTTGAGAGCACAATAAAATGAAATTAAAAAAAAAACGAAAAAAATGGGAAAAAAATTCGGGGAGTGGGGGCGATCCGGATGACGCTGCAGAAGGTGCAGACGGGCGCGAGGGGCGCGGGGCGGGCGCGAGGGCGCGGGCGGGGCGCAAGGGCGCAGTAGGCGGGTGGGTCGGCGAGAGGGCGGGGGTGGGTGGGGGGCGCGGGGGGCGCGGGTGGGGGGTCGTGGGTGGGGTGTGTGGGTGGGGGTCGTGGGTGGGGTCATGGGTGGGGGTCGTGAGTGGGGTCATGGGTGGGGTTAAGGTCATTAGCATATAGGTGTGGAAAGGAGTCACCCAGGAAAAGGAGCCACTCAGCCGCAGCCCTTTTCAGGAGGAAGCCACTCTGCCGCAGAGACCGCTCGGGAAAAGGAAGTAAATCTGCCGCATGAGCCACTGAGCCGCCTTCATCACTACTTATATATATATATATATATATATATATATATATATATATATATATATATATATATATATATATATATATATATATATATATATATATATATATATATATATCGAGGGAATTGGAGACTCTTCCTCCCGCTCTACTGGCCGCTGTGTGACTACCCTACGGGTTTAGCGCTTCGCCTTCAATTTCCTAGTTATAAATTATATTTGTTTTTCGCGTATCGATACTTGTTGAGTTTCTCACTTACGTCGTTGTTAATACAGTTAACGTGTTAACTTTCTCAGTGGGTGGGTGTGCTCGGGTGGGTGGGCTCGGGTGGGTGTGCTCGGGTGGGTGGGCTCGGGTGGGTGGGCTCGGGTGGGTGGGCTCTGGTGGGCGGGCTCGGGTGGGTGGGCTCTGGTGGGTGGGCTCGGGTGGGTCGGCTCGGGTGGGTGGGCTCAGGTGGGTGGGCTCGGGTGGGTGGGTTTCGGGTGGGTCAGGCAGTGGAGTGGTTAAGTATAGTAAGAGTTATATTAGTCACAATGGTTACCCATCACTTACTGTTACACTGTTCCTGCACTCACCTCTGTACTCTCACACTCACCTCTGTACTCTCACACTCACCTCTGTACTCTCGCACTCACCTCTGTACTCTCACACTCACCTCTGTACTCTCACACTCACTTGTGTACTCTCACACTCACCTCTGTACTCTCACACTCACCTCTGTACTCTCACACTCACTTCTGTACTCTCACACTCACCTCTGTACTCTCACACTCACCTCTGTACTCTCACACTCACTTCTGTACTCTCACACTCACCTCTGTACTCTCACACTCACCTCTGTACTCTCACACTCACCTCTGTACTCTCACACTCACTTCTGTACTCTCACACTCACCTCTGTACTCTCACACTCACCTCTGCTCTAACACTCACTTCTGTACTCTCACACTCACTTCTGTACTCTCACACTCACCTCTGTATTCTCACACTCACTTCTGTACTCTCACACTCACCTCTGTACTCTCACGCTCACCTCTGTACTCTCACACTCACTTCTGTACTCTCACACTCACCTCTGTACTCTCACACTCACTTCTGTACTCTCACACTCACCTCTGTACTCTCACACTCACTTCTGTACTCTCACACTCACCTCTGTACTCTCACACTCACCTCTGTACTCTCACACTCTCCTCTGTACTCTCACACTCACCTCTGTACTCTCACACTCAAATCTGTACTCTCACACTCGCCTCTGTACTCTCACACTCACCTCTTTACTCTCACACTCACCTCTGTACTCTCACACTCACCTCTGTGCTCTCACACTCACATCTGTACTCTCATACTCACCTCTGTACTATCACTTAGACTCACCTCTATAATCTCACTTACACTCACCTCTGTACTCTCACTTACACTCACCTCTGTACTCTCACACTCACCTCTGTACTCTCACACTCACCTCTGTACTCCCTCACTCACCTCTGTACACTCACACTCCCCTCTGTACTCTCACTTACACTCACCTCTGTACTCTCACACTCACCTCTGTTCTCTCACTCACCTTTTTGCTCTCACACTCACCTCTGTACTCTCACACTCACCTCTGTACTCTCAGACTCACCTCTGTACTCTCACACTCACTTTTGTACTCTCACACTCACCTCTATACTCACACTCACCTCTGTACTCTCACACTCACCTCTGTACTCTCAGACTCACCTCTGTACTCTCACTTACACTCACCTCTGTACTCTCACACTCACCTCTGTACTCTCACACTCATCTCTGTACTCTCACACTCACCTCTGTACTCTCACACTCACCTCTGTACTCTCACACTCACCTCTGTACTCTCACACTCACCTCTGTACTCTCACACTCACCTCTGTGCTTTCACACTTATTTCTGTACTCTCATACTCACCTCTGTACTCTCACACTCACCTCTATACTCTCACTTACACTCACCTCTGTACTCTCACTTACACTCACCTCTGTACTCTCACACTCACCTCTGTACTCTCACTTACACTCACCTCTGTACTCTCACACTCACCTCTGTTCTCTCACACTCACCTCTATACGCTCACTTACACTCACCTCTGTACTCTCACTTACGCTCACCTCTGTACTCACACTCACCTCTGTACTCTCACTTACACTCACCTCTGTACTCTCACTTACACTCATCTCTGTACTCCCACTTACACTCACCCTTGTACTCTCACTTACACTCACCTCTGTACTCTCACTTACACTCACCTCTGTACTCTCACTTACGCTCACCTCTGTACTCTCACTTACACTCACCTCTGTACTCTCACTTACACTGACCTCTGTACTCTCACTTATACTCACCTCTGTACTCTCACTTACACTCACCTCTGTACTCTCACACTCACATCTGTACTCTCACACTCACCTCTGTACTCCCACACTCACCTCTGTACTCTCACACTCACCTCTGTACTCTCACTTACACTCACCTCTGTACTCTCACTTACACTCACCTCTGTATTCTCACTTACACTCACCTCTGTACTCTCACTTACACTCACCTCTGTACTCTCACACTCACCTCTGTACTCTCACACTCACCTCTGTACTCCCTCACTCACCTCTGTACTCTCACACTCACCTCTGTACTCTCACACTCACCTCTGTACTCTCACACTCACCTTTTTGCTCTCACACTCACCTCTGTACTCTCACACTCACCTCTGTACTCTCACACTCACCTCTGTACTCTCACACTCACCTCTGTGCTCTCACACTCATCTCTGTACTCTCACACTCACCTCTGTACTCTCACACTCACCTCTGTACTCTCACACTCACCTCTGTACTCTCACTTACACTCACCTCTGTACTCTCACACTCACCTCTGTACGCTCACACTCACCTCTGTACTCCCTCACTCACCCCTGTACTCTCACTCACCTCTGTACTCTCACACTCGCCTCTGTACTCTCACACTCACCTCTGTACGCTCACACTCACCTCTGTACTCTCACACTCACCTCTGTACTCTCACACTCACCTCTGTGCTCTCACACTCACCTCTGTACGCTCACACTCACCTCTGTACGCTCACACTCACCTCTGTACTCTCACACTCACCTCTGTACTCTCACACTCACCTCTGTACTCTCACACTCACCTCTGTACTCTCACACTCGCCTCTGTACTCTCACACTCACCTCTGTACGCTCACACTCACCTCTGTACTCTCACACTCACCTCTGTACTCTCACACTCACCTCTGTGCTCTCACACTCACCTCTGTACTATCACTTACACTCACCTCTATACTCTTACTTACACTCACCTCTGTACTCTCACACTCACCTCTGTACTCTCACTTACACTCACCTCTGTACTCTCACTTACACTCACCTCTGTACTCTCACTCTGTACTCTCACACTCACCTCTGTACTCTCACTTACACTCACCTCTGTACTCTCACTTACACTCACCTCTGTACTCTCACTCTGTACTCTCACACTCACCTCTGTACTCTCACTTACACTCACCTCTGTACTCTCACACTCACCTCTGTACTCTCACACTCACTTCTGTACTCTCACTTACACTCACCTCTGTATTCTCACACTCACCTCTGTACTCTCACACTCACCTCTGTACTCTCACACTCACCTCTACTCTCACACTCACCTCTGTACTCTCACACTCACCTCTGTACTCTCACACTCACCTCTGTACTCTCACACTCACCTCTGTGCTCTCACACTCACCTCTGTACTCTCATACTCACCTCTGTGCTCTCACTTACCCTCACCTCTATACTCTCACTTTCACTCACCTCTGTACTCTCACACTCACCTCTGTACTCTCACACTCACCTCTGTACTCTCACTTACACTCACCTCTGTACTCTCACACTCACCTCTGTACTCTCACTTACACTCACCTCTGTACTCTCACACTCACCCTGTACTCTCACACTCACCTCTGTACTCTCACACTCACCTCTGTACTTTCACACTCACGTCTATACTCTCACTTACACTCACCTCTGTACTCTCACTTACACTCACATCTGTACTCACACTCACCTCTGTACTCTCACTTACACTCATCTCTGTACTCTCACTTACACTCACCCTTGTACTCTCACTTACACTCACCTCTGTACTCTCACTTACACTCACCTCTGTACTCTCACTTACGCTCACCTCTCTACTCTCACTTACACTCACCTCTGTACTCTCACTTACACTCACCTCTGTACTCTCACTTACACTCACCTCTGTACTCTCACACTCACCTCTGTACTCTCACACTCACCTCTGTACTACCACACTCACCTCTGTACTCTCACGCTCACCTCTATACTCTCACTTACACTCACCTCTGTACTCTCACTTACACTCACCTCTGTACTCTCACTTACACTCACCTCTGTACTCTCACACTCACCTCTGTACTCTCACACTCACCTCTGTACTCCCACACTCACCTCTGTACTCTCACACTCACCTCTGTACTATCACTTACACTTACCTCTGTACTCTCACACTCACCTCTGTACTCTCACTTACAATCACCTCTACTTTCACACTCACCTCTGTACTTTCACTTACACTCACCTCTGTACTCTCACACTCACCTCTGTACTCTCACTTACACTCACCTCTGTACTCTCACACTCACCTCTGTACTCTCACTTACACTCACCTCTGTACTCTCACACTCACCTCTGTGCTCTCACTTACGCTCACCTCTGTACTCTCACTTACAATCACCTATGTACTCTCACTTACACTCACCTCTGTACTCTCACTTACACTCACCTACACTCACCTCTGTACTCTCACTTACACTCACCTCTGTACTCTCACTTACACTCACCTCTGTACTCTCACTTACACTCACCTCTGTACTCTCACACTCACCTCTGTACTCTCACACTCACCTCTGTACTCCCACACTCACCTATGTACTCTCACCTCTGTACTCTCACAATCACCTCTGTACTCTCACACTCACCTCTGTACTCCCACACTCACCTCTGTACACTCACACTCACCTCTGTAGTCTCACACTCACCTCTGTACTCTCACTTACACTCACCTCTGTACTTTGACACTCACCTGTGTACTCTCACACTCACCTCTTTGCTCTCACACTCACCTCTGTACTCTCACACTCACCTGTGTACTCTCTCACTCACCTCTGTACTCTCACACTCACCTCTGTGCTCTCACACTCACCTCTGTACTCTCACACTCACCTCTGTACTCTCACACTCACCTTTTTGCTCTCACACTCACCTCTGTACTCTCACACTCACCTCTGTACTCTCACTTACCTTCACCTCTGTACTCTCACACTCACCTCTGTACTCACACTCACCTCTGTACTCTCACACTCACCTCTAGTCTCACACTCACATCTGTACTCTCACACTCACCTCTGTACTCTCACACTCACCTCTGTACTCTCACACTCACCTCTGTACTCTCACACTCACCTCTGTGCTCTCACACTCACCTCTGTACTCTCATACTCACCTCTGTACTCTCACTTACACTCACCTCTATACTCTCACTTACACTCACCTCTGTACTCTCACTTACACTCACCTCTGTACTCTCACACTCACCTCTGTACTCTCACTTACACTCACCTCTGTACTCTCACTTACACTCACCTCTCTACTCTCACTTACACTCACCTCTGTACTCTCACTTACACTCACCTCTGTACTCTCACTTACATTCACCTCTGTACTCTCACTTACACTCACCTCTGTACTCACACTCACCTCTGTACTCTCACTTACACTCACCTCTGTACTCACACTCCCCTCTGTACTCTCACTTACACTCATCTCTGTACTCTCACTTACACTCACCCTTGTACTCTCACTTACACTCACCTCTGTACTCTCACACTCACCTCTGTACTCTCCCTTACGCTCTCCTCTGTACTCTCACTTACACTCACCTCTGTACTCTCACTTACACTCACCTACACTCACCTCTGTACTCTCACTTACACTCACCTCTGTAATCTCACTTGCACTCACCTCTGTACTCTCACACTCACCTCTGTACTCTCACACTCACCTCTGTACTCCCACACTCACCTCTGTACTCTCACACTCACCTCTATGCTCTCACTTACACTCACCTCTGTACTATCACTTTCACGTATCTCTGTACTCTCACACTCACCTCTGTACTCTCACACTCACCTCTGTACTCTCACTTACACTCACCTCTGTACTCTCACACTCACCTCTGTACTTTCACTTACACTCACCTCTGTACTCTCACACTCACCTCTGTACTCTCACACTCACCTCTATACTCTCACTTACACTCACCTCTGTACTCTCACTTACACTCACCTCTGTACTCACACTCACCTCTGTACTCTCACTTACACTCACCTCTGTACTCACACTCACCTCTGTACTCTCACTTACACTCATCTCTGTACTCTCACTTACACTCACCCTTGTACTCTCACTTACACTCACCTCTGTACTCTCACACTCACCTCTGTACTCTCCCTTACGCTCTCCTCTGTACTCTCACTTACACTCACCTCTGTACTCTCACTTACACTCACCTACACTCACCTCTGTACTCTCACTTACACTCACCTCTGTACTCTCACTTGCACTCACCTCTGTACTCTCACACTCACCTCTGTACTCTCACACTCACCTCTGTACTCCCACACTCACCTCTGTACTCTCACACTCACCTCTATGCTCTCACTTACACTCACCTCTGTACTATCACTTTCACGTATCTCTGTACTCTCACACTCACCTCTGTACTCTCACACTCACCTCTGTACTCTCACTTACACTCACCTCTGTACTCTCACACTCACCTCTGTAATTTCACTTACACTCACCTCTGTACTCTCACACTCACCTCTGTACTCTCACTTACACTCACCTCTGTACTCTCACCCTCACCTCTGTACTCTCACTTACACTCACCTCTGTACTCTCACTTACACTCACCTCTGTACTCTCACTTACACTCACCTCTGTACTCTCACTTATACTCACTTTTGTACTCTTACACTCACCTCTGTACTCTCACACTCACCTCTGTACTCTCACTTACACTCACGTCTGTACTCTCACACTCACCTCTGTACTCTCACTTACTCTCACCTCTGTACTCTCACTTACACTCACCTCTGTACTCTCACTTACACTCACCTCTGTACTCTCACTTACACTCACCTCTGTACTCTCACTTACATTCACCTCTGTACTCTCACTTACACTCACCTCTGTACTCTCACTTACACTCACATCTGTACTCTCTCTTACACTCACCTCTGTACTCTCACTTACACTCACCTCTGTACTCTCACACTCACCTCTGTACTGTCACTTACACTGACCTCTGTACTCTCACTTACATTCACCTCTGTACTCTCACTTACACTCACCTCTGTACTCTCACTTACACTCACATCTGTACTCTCTCTTACACTCACCTCTGTACTCGCACTTTCACTCACCTCTGTACTCTCACTTACACTCACCTCTGTACTCTCACTTACACTCACTTCTGTACTCTCACTTACACACCTCTGTACTCTCACTTACACTCACCTCTGTACTCTCACTTGCACTCATCTCCGTACTCTCACTTACACTCACCTCTGTACTCTTACACCCACCTATGTACTCTCACTTACACCCATCTCTGTACTCTCACTTACACCTACCTCTGTACTCTCTCTTACACCCATCTCTGTACTCTCACTTACACTCACCTCTGTACTCTTACACCCATCTCTGTACTCTCACTTACACTCACCTCTGTACTCTCACTGACACCCACCTCTGTACTCTCACTGACACCCACCTCTGTACTCTCACTGACACCCACCTCTGTACTCTCACTGACACCCACCTCTGTACTCTCACCTTCGAACTCACAACTATACCTCTTCACTCTCAGATAAACGTCTGTACTTACACTTATGTTTGTCCTCACTGTTACGCCTTTGTACTCTTAGCTGCGCATCTTAGGTACATCCGTGCACTTACACCTACACATTTGTATGGGCAGTATAAAGTGTGTACTGATAACTACAGCTGTACTTACAGTCACACTTGTACTGACATACAGGTATGTACTCAATTTGTGCGTCACCTAGCTACACTTGTGTACTGAGAGTACTGGTGTGCTAGTCAGAGTACAGAAGCTCAGATGTTTACCCTCTCTCTCTCTCTCTCTCTCTCTCTCTCTCTCTCTCTCTCTCTCTCTCTCTCTCTCTCTCTCTCTCTCTCTCTCTCTCTCTCTCTCTCTCTCTCTATCTATCTATCTGTCTATCTATCTATCTATCTATCTATATATATTATATATATATATATATATATATATATATATATATATATATATATATATATATATATATATATATATATATATATATATATATATATATATATATATATATCAGCAGTAAGAAACATTCGCCTAGAAGCTGCCAGTTTACTCCAGCCACACCAACTGGGTTTTGGGGTCCCTCAAGGCAGTGAAGCTGCAGCTCATGCGGCAAGGTCCTACATCAGGGACCTACCAGAAGACAAGGCCGTAGTCAAACTTGATTTTAGAAATGCCTTTAATATGGTTAAGAGAGATGCTGTCTTGCCAGCTGTTCGGGATCGCTTCCCCAGTCTTTTTCCCTTCATTTCAGCCGGCTACAGCAAACCCTCAATTCTTTTTTTTGGAGAACATGAAATTCTCTCATCAGAAGGTGTTCAGCAGGGTGACCCACTAGCTCCACTTCTCTTCTGCTTGGCAGTAAGAGAACTAACTTCCAGCCTAAGCAGCGAGCTCAATATCTGGTATCTGGATGATGGCACTCTGGCAGGTACTGAAGAGTCCCTGGTAGGGGACCTACAACTGGTGAAAACACAGGGAGAAGACTTGGGACTCATCCTCAATCCCTCCAAGTGTGAAATCATCACAGCAAACCAGGAAATTATCAATGCTGTGCGAAGAATCCTCCCAGAAGTCTCTACTACCACTCCGCTGGGTCACCAGGCCATCGACACAGTCCTCAGGGACAAATTGAATGACCTGATGAGAATGGAGAAGAGAATAAGCAATCTTGATGCCGATGATGCTCTGTATCTCCTCACAAGGTGCCTTACTATTCCAAGACTCACTTCCTCAGGTGTGCACCCTCTTTTGACAACCCAACACTCGACGAATATGACGCACACCTGAGGTCAACCCTTAAGAAGGCACTGAACCTGTCACTAGAGGATCAACAATAGGATCAGGCAACCCTCCCAGTAAGACTGGGAGGTATAGGGGTGCGCAAAGCAACGCATGTTGCTTTACCTGCTTTTCTGTCTTCATGTTTGGCTTCCAGTGCATTAGTCAAGAAGATTGTTCCCGAACGCTTGAGAGACATGGTAGGAGCTCAAGACCCCAGGTTTACTGAAGCAGCGATTCGGTGGGACACCCTTACAGATTCCTCCAGTAGACCAGCTCCTCCCAAAGAACACAAACAGTCCCACTGGGACAAACCGATCATGGAAAAATTCGCCAACACAATGCTCTCCAACGCCTCAGGAAAGGACAAAGCTCGTCTCCTGGCAGTGAAGGCACCACACTCAGGAGATTTCCTGTTTGCTGTTCCCAATTCCTCCTTGGGTACTCGACTAGACCCACAGGCCATTCGGATTGGTGTTGCTCTTCGCCTAGCCGCCCCCATCCTCACCGAACATAGGTGTATTTGCGGCAGGGCGACAGCTGATCAATTCGGACTTCATGGTCTCGTGTGTCACACAGCAGAAGGGAAGTATGCCAGGCATGAGGAGGTCAATGATATCATAAAGAGAAGCCTCGCCACAGCCCGTTGCCCAGCTCAACGGGAGCCCCAAGTGCAGAAGTCTGACGGAAGTCTAAAGCGTCCTGATGGAGCCACTATGCTACCTTGGAAGGATGGAAAGCAGATTGCCTGGGACTACACATGTGCCGCCACATTGGCAGACACCTACTTGCCATACTCCGTAGTGGAAGGGGGTGGAGCTGCCAGCCACAGGGAGACTCAGAAGATCCGCAAATATGAAGACCTTCCCCCTTGCTATAACTTCATCCCAATAGGGTCAGAGACCCTTGGAGCATGGGGCAAGTGTGCTCTAAAGTTCCTAATAGAGTTGGGTGAAAAGCTCATCATAGAAACAAAGGACCACAGGCGACCAGCTTCCTCTTCCAGAAACTCAGTGTTGCTATCCAGAGAGGAAATGCCTGCAGCATTCTGGGCACGCGGCCCACCGCCGGGGAACTGGACGAAGTATTCGAGATGTAGCTCTGAGTTACCTATGTTGTTTTACTTTGTATCGTAGTTTTGTGAATGTTTTGTCAATGTATTTTGTCTTTAAATAAAATATATATATATATATATATATATATATATATATATATATATATATATATATATATATATATATATATATATATATATATATATATATATATATATATATATATATATATATATATATATATATATATATATATATATATGTCGTGCCGAATAGGCAGAACTTGCGATCTTGGCATAAATAGCAACGCTCCTCTTGCCATATAGGACAAGTGAAAATTTGTGTATGCAATAATTTCGCAAAAATCATTCTAAACCTAACGAAAAAAATATATTTAATTGTGTTTGTTTAGTATTAAATTATTGTAAACGTATTTAAAATATATTTAGTAGGATAAGGGTAAAATAAATTGATCTTGTTATAATAAGGTTAGGTAAGTTTTCTAAGTTCCTTTTGGTGCAAAATTAAAAATTTTTACATTAACATTAATGAAAAAATATATCTTTAAACGTATAAGAGAAAATTTTAGAAAGGACTTCATTTTAAATGAGTTCTTGCTAATTGACCAGTTTTACATATTCGGCACGACATGTATATATGTATATGTATATATATATATATATATATATATATATATATATATATATATATATGTATATATATATATATATATATATATATATATACATATATGTATATATATATATATATATATATATATATATATATATATATATATATATATATATATATATATATATATATATATATATATATATATATATATATATATATATATATATATATATATATATATATATATATATATATATATATATATATATATATATATATATATATATATATATATATATATATATATTTTTTTTTTTTTTTTTTTTTTTTTTCATAGCTTTTTTGAGAGTTGATCTTATTGAAATACTTTTATCCGTCTTCTGCGATTCTTGGGGTGCCTCTAGCTCCTGGGTCCTGGTCTTCGAGGGTAGAGTGTCTAGCTCCTGGGTCCTGGTCTTCGAGGGTAGAGTGTCTAGCTCCTGGGTCCTGGTCTTCGAGGGCAGAGTGTCAAGCTCCTGGGTCCTGGTCTTCGAGGGTAGAGTGTCTAGCTCCTGGGTCCTGGTCTTCGAGGGTAGAGTGTCTAGCTCCTGGGTCCTGGTCTTCGAGGGTAGAGTGTCTAGCTCCTGGGTCCTGGTCTTCGAGGGTAGAGTGTCTAGCTCCTGGGTCCTGGTCTTCGAGGGTAGAGTGTCTAGCTCCTGGGTCCTGGTCTTCGAGGGTAGAGTGTCTAGCTCCTGGGCCATAGTCTTCGAGGGTAGAGTGTCTAGCTCTTGGGTCCTGGTCTTCGAGGGTAGAGTGTCTAGCTCCTGGGTCCTGGTCTTCGAGGGTAGAGTGTCTAGCTCTTGGGTCCTGGTCTTCGAGGGCAGAGTGTCTAGCTCCTGGGTCCTGGTCTTCGAGGGCAGAGTGTCTAGCTCCTGGGTCCTGGTCTTCGAGGGTAGAGTGTCTAGCTCTTGGGTCCTGGTCTTCGAGGGCAGAGTGTCTAGCTCTTGGGTCCTGGTCTTCGAGGGTAGAGTGTCTAGCTCTTGGGTCCTGGTCTTCGAGGGCAGAGTGTCTAGCTCCTGGGTCCTGGTCTTCGAGGGCAGAGTGTCTAGCTCCTGGGTCCTGGTCTTCGAGGGTAGAGTGTCTAGCTCTTGGGTCCTGGTCTTCGAGGGCAGAGTGTCTAGCTCTTGGGTCCTGGTCTTCGAGGGTAGAGTGTCTAGCTCTTGGGTCCTGGTCTTCGAGGGCAGAGTGTCTAGCTCCTGGGTCCTGGTCTTCGAGGGTAGAGTGTCTAGCTCCTGGGTCCTGGTCTTCGAGGGTAGAGTGTCTAGCTCCTGGGTCCTGGTCTTCGAGGGTAGAGTGTCTAGCTCCTGGGTCCTGGTCTTCGAGGGTAGAGTGTCTAGCTCCTGGGTCCTGGTCTTCGAGGGTAGAGTGTCTAGCTCCTGGGTCCTGGAAGAACACACGCTCATACAACAATAGATGACATCAGGCTGGCTCAGGCAGCGGCCATACTGATGACGTCACTCGTAGATAAACAAAAGTGAAATACAATGTATATCCTTATTCTCATTCTCTCTCTCTCTCTCTCTCTCTCTCTCTCTCTCTCTCTCTCTCTCTCTCTCTCTCTCTCTCTCTCTCTCTCTCTCTCTCTCTCTCTCTCTCTCTCTCTCTCTCTCTCTCTCTCTCTCTTTCTCTCTCTTTCTCTCTCATTCGCTTATTCTGTGTGTGTATGGAATTACATCACTATGTATACTGCTCAGGCATCATGTATACTGCTCCAGCACTATGTGTACTGCCCCAGCTCTATATATACTGCTCCCACACTGTATACTGCTCCAGAACTATGTATACAGCTCCAGAACTATGTATACTGCTCCAGAACTATGTATACAGCTCCAGAACTATGTATACAGTTCAAGAACTATGTATACTGCTCCCGAACTATGTATACAGTTCCAGAACTATGTATACTGCTCCAGAATTATGTATACTGCTCCAGAACTATGTATACTGCTCCAGAACTATGTATACAGTTCCAGAACTATGTATACTGCTCCAGAATTATGTATACTGCTCCAGAACTATGTATACTGCTCCAGAACTATGTATACAGTTCCAGAACTATGTATACTGCTCCAGAACTATGTATACTGCTCCAGAACTATGTATACAGTTCCAGAACTATGTATAAAGCTCCAGAACTATGTATACAGCTCCAGAACTATGTATGCAGTTCCAGAACTATGTATACAGCTCCAGAACTATGTATACTGCTCCAGAACTATGTATACAGCTCCAGAACTATGTATACAGATCCAGAACTATGTATACAGTTCCAGAACTATGTATACTGCTCCAGAACTATGTATACTGCTCCAGAACTATGTATACTGCTCCAGAACTATGTATACAGCTCCAGAACTATGTATACAGCTCCAGAACTATGTATACAGCTCCAGAACTATGTATACTGCTCCAGAACTATGTATACTGCTCCAGAACTATGTATACTGCTCCAGAACTATGTATACTGCTCCAGAACTATGTATACTGCTCCAGAACTATGTATACTGCTCCAGAACTATGTATACTACTCCAGAACTATGTATACAGCTCCAGAACTATGTATGCTGCTCCAGAACTATGTATACAGCTCCAGAACTATGTATCCAGTTCCAGAACTATGTATACTGCTCCAGAACTATGTATACTGCTCCAGAACTATGTATACTGCTCCAGAACTATGTATACAGTTCCAGAACTATGTATACTGCTCCAGAATTATGTATACTGCTCCAGAACTATGTATACTGCTCCAGAACTATGTATACAGTTCCAGAACTATGTATACTGCTCCAGAACTATGTATACTGCTCCAGAACTATGTATACAGTTCCAGAACTATGTATAAAGCTCCAGAACTATGTATACAGCTCCAGAACTATGTATGCAGTTCCAGAACTATGTATACAGCTCCAGAACTATGTATACTGCTCCAGAACTATGTATACAGCTCCAGAACTATGTATACAGATCCAGAACTATGTATACAGTTCCAGAACTATGTATACTGCTCCAGAACTATGTATACTGCTCCAGAACTATGTATACTGCTCCAGAACTATGTATACAGCTCCAGAACTATGTATACAGCTCCAGAACTATGTATACAGCTCCAGAACTATGTATACTGCTCCAGAACTATGTATACTGCTCCAGAACTATGTATACTGCTCCAGAACTATGTATACTGCTCCAGAACTATGTATACTGCTCCAGAACTATGTATACTGCTCCAGAACTATGTATACTACTCCAGAACTATGTATACAGCTCCAGAACTATGTATGCTGCTCCAGAACTATGTATACAGCTCCAGAACTATGTATCCAGTTCCAGAACTATGTATACTGCTCCAGAACTATGTATACTGCTCCAGAACTATGTATACAGCTCCAGAACTATGTATACTGCTCCAGAACTATGTATACTGCTCCAGAACTATGTATACAGCTCCAGAACTATGTATACAGCTCCAGAACTATGTATACTGCTCCAGAACTATGTATACTGCTCCAGAACTATGTATACTGCTCCAGAACTATGTATACTGCTCCAGAACTATGTATACTGCTCCAGAACTATGTATACTGCTCCAGAACTATGTATACTGCTCCAAAACTATGTATACTACTCCAGAACTATGTATACAGCTCCAGAACTATGTATACTGCTCCAGAACTATGTATACAGCTCCAGAACTATGTATACAGCTCCAGAACTATGTATACTGCTCCAGAACTATGTATACTGCTCCAGAACTATGTATACAGCTCCAGAACTATGTATACAGCTCCAGAACTATGTATACTGCTCCAGAACTATGTATACTGCTCCAGAACTATGTATACTGCTCCAGAACTATGTATACAGCTCCAGAACTATGTATACAGCTCCAGAACTATGTATACTGCTCCAGAACTATGTATACTGCTCCAGAACTATGTATACTGCTCCAGAACTATGTATACAGCTCCAGAACTATGTATACTGCTCCAGAACTATGTATACTGCTCCAGAACTATGTATACTGCTCCAGAACTATGTATACTGCTCCAGAACTATGTATACTGCTCCAGAACTATGTATACAGCTCCAGAACTATGTATACAGCTCCAGAACTATGTATACTGCTCCAGAACTATGTATACTGCTCCAGAACTATGTATACTGCTCCAGAACTATGTATACTGCTCCAGAACTATGTATACTGCTCCAGAACTATGTATACTGCTCCAGAACTATGTATACAGCTCCAGAACTATGTATACTGCTCCAGAACTATGTATACTGCTCCAGAACTATGTATACAGCTCCAGAACTATGTATACTGCTCCAGAACTATGTATACTGCTCCAGAACTATGTATACAGCTCCAGAACTATGTATACAGCTCCAGAACTATGTATACTGCTCCAGAACTATGTATACTGCTCCAGAACTATGTATACTGCTCCAGAACTATGTATACTGCTCCAGAACTATGTATACTGCTCCAGAACTATGTATACTGCTCCAGAACTATGTATACTGCTCCAGAACTATGTATACTGCTCCAGAACTATGTATACTGCTCCAGAACTATGTATACTGCTCCAGAACTATGTATACTGCTCCAGAACTATGTATACTGCTCCAGAACTATGTATACTGCTCCAGAACTATGTATACTGCTCCAGAACTATGTATACTGCTCCAGAACTATGTATACTGCTCCAGAACTATGTATACTGCTCCAGAACTATGTATACTGCTCCAGAACTATGTATACTGCTCCAGAACTATGTATACTGCTCCAGAACTATGTATACTGCTCCAGAACTATGTATACTGCTCCAGAACTATGTATACTGCTCCAGAACTATGTATACTGCTCCAGAACTATGTATACTGCTCCAGAACTATGTATACTGCTCCAGAACTACTGCTCCAGAACTATGTACTGCTCCAGAACTATGTATACTGCTCCAGAACTATGTATACTGCTCCAGAACTATGTATACTGCTCCAGAACTATGTATACTGCTCCAGAACTATGTATACTGCTCCAGAACTATGTATACTGCTCCAGAACTATGTATACTGCTCCAGAACTATGTATACTGCTCCAGAACTATGTATACTGCTCCAGAACTATGTATACTGCTCCAGAACTATGTATACTGCTCCAGAACTATGTATACTGCTCCAGAACTATGTATACTGCTCCAGAACTATGTATACTGCTCCAGAACTATGTATACTGCTCCAGAACTATGTATACTGCTCCAGAACTATGACTGCTCCAGAACTATGTATACTGCTCCAGAACTATGTATACTGCTCCAGAACTATGTACTGCTCCAGAACTATGTATACTGCTCCAGAACTATGTATACTGCTCCAGAACTATGTATACTGCTCCAGAACTATGTATACTGCTCCAGAACTATGTATACTGCTCCAGAACTATGTATACTGCTCCAGAACTATGTATACTGCTCCAGAACTATGTATACTGCTCCAGAACTATGTATACTGCTCCAGAACTATGTATACTGCTCCAGAACTATGTATACTGCTCCAGAACTATGTATACTGCTCCAGAACTATGTATACTGCTCCAGGAATGTTTTACAATTTTTTCAGTTTTGTTATTAATATTTTTTACTTAGCTCTGCTGACTATTTTATTTTTTTATTCAATAAAATTCAACCGTATTAAAAATATTTCTTATATTGCTTTTAGAGATATTTTTTTTTCCATTTATCGGCTTTTTTAACATTTGTTCAGCTTAGTTTTCTATGGTTTATTCAGGTAAGAAAATATTTGTGTAGATTTTCTTTGTATTGTGTTATAACCAGATACCAACGTCAGGTATTGGTACCACTAGTTGTACACTGCTGTTACCAACGTCAGGTATTGGTACCACTAGTTGTACACTGCTGTTACCAACGTCAGGTACTGGTACCACTAGTTGTACACTGCTGTTACCAACGTCAGGTATTGGTACCACTAGTTGTACACTGCTGTTACCAACGTCAGGTATTGGTACCACTAGTTGTACACTGCTGTTACCAACGTCAGGTACTGGTACCACTAGTTGTACACTGCTGTTACCAACGTCAGGTATTGGTACCACTAGTTGTACACTGCTGTTACCAACGTCAGGTACTGGTACCACTAGTTGTACACTGCTGTTACCAACGTCAGGTATTGGTACCACTAGTTGTACACTGCTGTTACCAACGTCAGGTATTGGTACCACTAGTTGTACACTGCTTTTACCAACGTCAGGTATTGGTACCACTAGTTGTACACTGCTGTTACCAACGTCAGGTACTGGTACCACTAGTTGTACACTGCTGTTACCAACGTCAGGTATTGGTACCACTAGTTGTACACTGCTGTTACCAACGTCAAGTATTGGTACCACTAGTTGTACACTGCTGTTACCAACGTCAGGTATTGGTACCACTAGTTGTACACTGCTGTTACCAACGTCAGGTATTGGTACCACTAGTTGTACACTGCTGTTACCAACGTCAAGTATTGGTACCACTAGTTGTACACTGCTGTTACCAACGTCAGGTATTGGTACCACTAGTTGTACACTGCTGTTACCAACGTCAGGTATTGGTACAAATAGTTGTACACTGCTGTTACCAACGTCAGGTATTGGTACCACTAGTTGTACACTGCTGTTACCAACGTCAGGTATTGGTACCTCTAGTTGTACACTCCTGTTACCAACATCAGGTATTGGTAACACTAGTTGTATACTACTGTTACCAACGTCAGGTATTGGTACCACTAGTTGTATACTACTGTTACCAACGTCAGGTATTGGTACCACTAGTTGTACACTACTGTTGCTAACGTCAGGTATTGGTACCACTAGTTGTACACTGCTGTTACCAACGTCAGGTATTGGTACCACTAGTTGTACACTGCTGTTACCAACGTCAGGTATTGGTACCACTAGTTGTACACTGCTGTTACCAACGTCAGGTATTGGTACCACTAGTTGTACACTACTGTTACCAACGTCAGGTATTGGTACCACTAGTTGTACACTGCTGTTACCAACGTCAGGTATTGGTACCACTAGTTGTACACTGCTGTTACCAACGTCAGGTATTGGTACCACTAGTTGTACACTGCTGTTACCATCGTCAGGTATTGATACCAGTAGTTGTACACTGCTGTTACCAACGTCAGGTATTGGTACCACTAGTTGTACACTGCTGTTACCAACGTCATTTATTGGTACCACTAGTTGTACATTACTGTTACCAACGTCAGGTATTGGTACCACTAGTTGTACACTGCTGTTACCAACGTCAGGTATTGGTACCACTAGTTGTACACTGCTGTTACCAACGTCAGGTATTGGTACCACTAGTTGTACACTGCTGTTACCAACGTCAGGTATTGGTACCACTAGTTGTACACTGCTGTTACCAACGTCAGGTATTGGTACCACTAGTTGTACACTGCTGTTACCAACGTCAGGTATTGGTACCACTAGTTGTACACTGCTGTTACCAACGTCAGGTATTGGTACCACTAGTTGTACACTGCTGTTACCAACATCAGGTATTGGTAACACTAGTTGTATACTACTGTTACCAACGTCAGGTATTGGTACCACTAGTTGTATACTACTGTTACCAACGTCAGGTATTGGTACCACTAGTTGTACACTGCTGTTACCAACGTCAGGTATTGGTACCACTAGTTGTACACTGCTGTTACCAACGTCAGGTACTGGTACCACTAGTTGTACACTGCTGTTACCAACATCAGGTATTGGTAACACTAGTTGTATACTACTGTTACCAACGTCAGGTATTGGTACCACTAGTTGTATACTACTGTTACCAACGTCAGGTATTGGTACCACTAGTTGTACACTACTGTTGCTAACGTCAGGTATTGGTACCACTAGTTGTACACTGCTTTTACCAACGTCAGGTATTGGTACCACTAGTTGTACACTGCTGTTACCAACGTCAGGTATTGGTACCACTAGTTGTACACTACTGTTACCAACGTCAGGTATTGGTACCACTAGTTGTACACTGCTGTTACCAACGTCAGGTATTGGTACCACTAGTTGTACACTGCTGTTACCAACGTCAGGTATTGGTACCACTAGTTGTACACTGCTGTTACCATCGTCAGGTATTGGTACCACTAGTTGTACACTGCTATTACCAACGTCAAGTATTGGTACCACTAGTTGTACACTGCTGTTACCAACGTCAGGTATTGATACCACTAGTTGTACACTTCTGTTACCAACGTCAGGTATTGGTACCACTAGTTGTACACTGCTGTTACCAACGTGTGGTATAGGTACCACTAGTTGTACACTGCTGCTACCAATGTGTGGTATAGGTACCACTAGTTGTACACTGCCGCTACCAACGTGTATAGGTACCACTAGTTGTACACTGCCGCTACCAACGTGTGGTATAGGTACCACTAGTTGTACACTGGCGCTACCAACGTGTGGTATAGGTACCACTAGTTGTACACTGCTGTTACCAACGTCATTTATTGGTACCACTAGTTGTACACTGCCGCTACCAACGTGTGGTATAGGTACCACTAGTTGTACACTGCCGCTACCAACGTGTGGTATAGGTACCACTAGTTGTACACTGCCGCTACCAACGTGTGGTATAGGTACCACTAGTTGTACCCTGCTGCTACCAACGTGTGGTATATGTACCACTAGTTGTACCCTGCTGCTACCAACGTGTGGTATATGTACCACTAGTTGTACCCTGCTGCTACCAACGTGTGGTATATGTACCACTAGTTGTACCCTGCTGCTACCAACGTGTGGTATATGTACCACTAGTTGTACCCTGCTGCTACCAACGTGTGGTATATGTACCACTAGTTGTACCCTGCTGCTACCAACGTGTGGTATATGTACCACTAGTTGTACCCTGCTGCTACCAACGTGTGGTATATGTACCACTAGTTGTACCCTGCTGCTACCAACGTGTGGTATATGTACCACTAGTTGTACCCTGCCGCTACCAACGTGTGGTATATGTACCACTAGTTGTACACTGCCGCTACCCACGTGTGGTATATGTACCACTAGTTGTACACTGCCGCTACCAACGTGTTGTATATGTACCACTAGTTGTACACTGCCGCTACCAACGTGTGGTATATGTACCACTAGTTGTACACTGCCGCTAGCAACGTGTGGTATAGGTACCACTAGTTGTACACTGCCGCTACCAACGTGTGGTATAGGTACCACTAGTTGTACACTGCCGCTAGCAACGTGGTTTCTTCCACTTCTTCCTCTTTTCTGCAACATTGCGAGCTCCTGATGATGTGTTGATTGCATCACGAAAGGCCTAGAGCTATCATTCAACTTCCACCCCCCCCTCGTGGTTTTGCATCTTGTATCGTTTCTTCGCGGCTTTTTTGCATAATGTACATATATGTCGTGCCGAATAGGTAAAACTGGTCAATTAGCAGTGACTCATTTAAAATTGAGTCCTTTCTAAAATGTTCTCTTATACATTTAAAGATATATTAAATTTAATTTATGTTAATATGAAAATTAATGATTTTGTACCAAAAGCACCTTAGAAAACTTACCTAACCTTGTTATAACACGTGCAATTTAGCCTAATCCAACTAAATATATTTTAGATAAGTTTACAGTAATTTAATAATAAACAAACACAGTTAAATATGTTTTTTTCGTTAGATTCAGAATGATTTTTGCGAAATTATTTCATACACAAATTTTCGCTTGCCATATTCGGCAAAAAGTGCGTTGTTATTTAAGCCAAAATCGCAAGGTTTACTTATTCGGCACGTGTCTGTGTGTGTGTGTACTCACCTAGTTGTGGTTGCAAGGGTCGATTCACAGCTCCTGGCCCCACCTCTTCACTGGTCGCTACTAGGTCACTCTCCGTGCACCATGAGCTTTATCATACCTCTTCTTAAAGCTATGTATGGATCCTGCCTCCACTACATCGCTTTCCAAACTATTCCACTTCCTGACAACTCTGTGACTGAAGAAATACTTCCTAACTAACATCTCTGTGATTCATCTGCGTGATTCATACATCCTAGCATCTCTGTGATTCATCTGAGTCTTCAACTTCTAACTGTGTCCCCTTGTTGCTGTGTCTCATCTCTGGATCATTCTGTCTCTGTCCACCTTGTCAATTCCTCTCTGTATTTTGTATGTCGTTATCATGTCCTCCCTATCTCTCCTGTCCTCCAGTGTCATCATGCCGATTTCCCTTAACCTCTCCTCGTGTGTGTGTACTCACCTATTTGTACTCACCTATTTGTGGTTGCAGGGGTCGAGTCCTAGCTCCTGGCCCCGCCTCTTCACCGGTTGCTACTAGGCCCTCTCTCTCCCCGCTCCATGAGCTTTATCAAACCTCGTCTTAAAACTGTGTATGGTTCCTGCCTCCACTACGTCATTTTCTAGGCTATTCCACTGCCTTACAACTCTATGACTGAAGAAATACTTCCTACTATCTCTCTGACTCATTTGTGTCTTCAACTTCCAATTGTGGCCTCTTGTTTCTGTGTCCCCTCCCTGGAACATCCTGTCTTTGTCCACATAGTCTATTCCACGCAGTATTTTATATGTCGTTATCATGTCTCCCCTGACCCTCCTGTCCTCCAGTGTCGTCAGGCCGATTTCCCTTAATCTCGTGTGTGTGTGTGTGTGTGTGTGTGTGTGTGTGTGTGTGTGTGTGTGTGTGTGTGTGTGTGTGTGTGTGTGTGTGTGAGAGAGAGAGAATAACAGGGAGAGGAAAATATACCCAAATGGTTCCTGGAAGGAACCTGCTGCAGATTTCTTGCAGAAATATTGTACTTAGTTTATTGTCTTCTCTAAGGCTCTGGGGGTCCAGTTAGTCGGCACTAGTAGTGGTACATCTGTATCAGTCTGCAGTTAGTTGGCACTAGTAGTGGTACATCTGTATCAGTCTGCAGTTAGTCGGCACTAGTAGTGGTACATCTGTATCAGTCTGCAGTTAGTTGGCACTAGTGGTACATCTGTATCAGTCTGCAGTTAGTTGGCACTAGTGGTACATCTGTATCAGTCTGCAGTTAGTCGGCACTAGTAGTGGTACATCTGTATCAGTCTGCAGTTAGTTGGCAGTAGTAGTGGTACATCTGTATCAGTCTGCAGTTAGTTGGCACTAGTAGTGGTACATCTGTATCAGTCTGCAGTTAGTTGGCACTAGTAGTGGTACATCTGTATCAGTCTGCAGTTAGTTGGCACTAGTAGTGGTACATCTGTATCAGTCTGCAGTTAGTTGGCACTAGTAGTGGTACATCTGTATCAGTCTGCAGTTAGTTAGCACTAGTAGTGGTACATCTGTATCAGTCTGCAGTTAGTCGGCACTAGTGGTACATCTGTATCAGTCTGCAGTTAGTTGGCACTAGTAGTGGTACATCTGTATCAGTCTGCAGTTAGTTGGCACTAGTAGTGGTACATCTGTATCAGTCTGCAGTTAGTCGGCACTAGTAGTGGTACATCTGTATCAGTCTGCAGTTAGTCGGCACTAGTAGTGGTACATCTGTATCAGTCTGCAGTTAGTCGGCACTAGTGGTACATCTGTATCAGTCTGCAGTTAGTTGGCACTAGTAGTGGTACATCTGTATCAGTCTGCAGTTAGTTGGCACTAGTGGTACATCTGTATCAGTCTGCAGTTAGTTGGCACTAGTGGTACATCTGTATCAGTCTGCAGTTAGTAGGCACTAGTAGTGGTACATCTGTATCAGTCTGCAGTTAGTTGGCACTAGTAGTGATACATCTGTATCAGTCTGCAGTTAGTTGGCACTAGTAGTGATACATCTGTATCAGTCTGCAGTTAGTAGGCACTAGTAGTGGTACATCTGTATCAGTCTGCAGTTAGTTGGCACTAGTAGTGGTACATCTGTATCAGTCTGCAGTTAGTTGGCACTAGTAGTGGTACATCTGTATCAGTCTGCAGTTAGTTGGCACTAGTAGTGGTACATCTGTATCAGTCTGCAGTTAGTAGGCACTAGTAGTGGTACATCTGTATCAGTCTGCAGTTAGTAAGAACTAGTAGTGGTACATCTGTATCAGTCTGCAGTTAGTTGGCACTAGTGGTACATCTGTATCAGTCTGCAGTTAGTAGGCACTAGTAGTGGTACATCTGTATCAGTCTGCAGTTAGTTGGCACTAGTAGTGGTACATCTGTATCAGTCTGCAGTTAGTTGGCACTAGTGGTACATCTGTATCACTCTGCAGTTAGTTGGCACTAGTAGTGGTACATCTGTATCAGTCTGCAGTTAGTTGGCACTAGTAGTGGTACATCTGTATCAGTCTGCAGTTAGTAGGCACTAGTAGTGGTACATCTGTATCAGTCTGCAGTTAGTTGGCACTAGTAGTGGTACATCTGTATCAGTCTGCAGTTAGTTGGCACTAGTAGTGGTACATCTGTATCAGTCTGCAGTTAGTCGGCACTAGTAGTGGTACATCTGTATCAGTCTGCAGTTAGTCGGCACTAGTAGTGATACATCTGTATCAGTCTGCAGTTAGTCGGCACTAGTAGTGGTACATCTGTATCAGTCTGCAGTTAGTAGGCACTAGTAGTGGTACATCTGTATCAGTCTGCAGTTAGTTGGCACTAGTAGTGGTACATCTGTATCAGTCTGCAGTTAGTTGGCACTAGTGGTACATCTGTATCAGTCTGCAGTTAGTCGGCACTAGTGGTACATCTGTATCAGTCTGCAGTTAGTTAGCACTAGTAGTGATACATCTGTATCAGTCTGCAGTTAGTTGGCACTAGTAGTGGTACATCTGTATCAGTCTGCAGTTAGTAGCCACTAGTAGTGGTACATCTGTATCAGTCTGCAGTTAGTTGGCACTAGTAGTGGTACATCTGTATCAGTCTGCAGTTAGTTGGCACTAGTAGTGGTACATCTGTATCAGTCTGCAGTTAGTAGGCACTAGTAGTGGTACATCTGTATCAGTCTGCAGTTAGTTGGCACTAGTAGTGGTACATCTGTATCAGTCTGCAGTTAGTTGGCACTAGTAGTGGTACATCTGTATCAGTCTGCAGTTAGTTGGCACTAGTGGTACATCTGTATCAGTCTGCAGTTAGTTGGCACTAGTAGTGGTACATCTGTATCAGTCTGCAGTTAGTTGGCACTAGTGGTACATCTGTATCAGTCTGCAGTTAGTTGGCACTAGTAGTGATACATCTGTATCAGTCTGCAGTTAGTTTGCACTAGTAGTGGTACATCTGTATCAGTCTGCAGTTAGTTGGCACTATTAGTGGTACATCTGTATCAGTCTGCAGTTAGTCGGCACTAGTGGTACATCTGTATCAGTCTGCAGTTAGTTGGCACTAGTAGTGATACATCTGTATCAGTCTGCAGTTAGTTGGCACTAGTGGTACATCTGTATCAGTCTGCAGTTAGTAGACACTAGTAGTGGTACATCTGTATCAGTCTGCAGTTAGTTGGCACTAGTGATACATCTGTATCAGTCTGCAGTTAGTTGGAACTAGTAGTGGTACATCTGTATCAGTCTGCAGTTAGTAGGCACTAGTAGTGGTACATCTGTATCAGTCTGCAGTTAGTTGGCACTAGTGGTACATCTGTATCAGTCTGCAGTTAGTAGGCACTAGTGGTACATCTGTATCGGTCTGCAGTTAGTTGGCACTAGTAGTGATACATCTGTATCAGTCTGCAGTTAGTTGGCACTAGTAGTGGTACATCTGTATCAGTCTGCAGTTAGTTGGCACTAGTAGTGGTACATCTGTATCAGTCTGCAGTTAGTTGGCACTAGTGGTACATCTGTATCAGTCTGCAGTTAGTTGGCACTAGTAGTGGTACATCTGTATCAGTCTGCAGTTAGTTGGCACTAGTAGTGGTACATCTGTATCAGTCTGCAGTTAGTTGGCACTAGTGGTACATCTGTATCAGTCTGCAGTTAGTTGGCACTAGTAGTGGTACATCTGTATCAGTCTGCAGTTAGTCGGCACTAGTAGTGGTACATCTGTATCAGTCTGCAGTTAGTTGGCACTAGTAGTGGTACATCTGTATCAGTCTGCAGTTAGTTGGCACTATTAGTGATACATCTGTATCAGTCTGCAGTTAGTTGGCACTAGTAGTGGTACATCTGTATCAGTCTGCAGTTAGTTGGCACTAGTAGTGGTACATCTGTATCAGTCTGCAGTTAGTTGGCACTAGTAGTGATACATCTGTATCAGTCTGCACTTAGTAGGCACTAGTAGTGGTACATCTGTATCAGTCTGCAGTTAGTAGGCACTAGTAGTGGTATATCTGTATCAGTCTGCAGTTAGTTGGCACTAGTAGTGGTACATCTGTATCAGTCTGCAGTTAGTTGGCACTAGTAGTGGTACATCTGTATCAGTCTGCAGTTAGTAGGCACTAGTAGTGATACATCTGTATCAGTCTGCAGTTAGTTGGCACTAGTAGTGATACATCTGTATCAGTCTGCAGTTAGTTGGCACTAGTAGTGGTACATCTGTATCAGTCTGCAGTTAGTTGGCACTAGTAGTGATACATCTGTATCAGTCTGCAGTTAGTAGGCACTAGTAGTGATACATCTGTATCAGTCTGCAGTTAGTTGGCACTAGTAGTGATACATCTGTATCAGTCTGCAGTTAGTAGGCACTAGTAGTGATACATCTGTATCAGTCTGCAGTTAGTTGGCACTAGTAGTGGTACATCTGTATCAGTCTGCAGTTAGTTGGCACTAGTAGTGATACATCTGTATCAGTCTGCAGTTAGTTGGCACTAGTAGTGGTACATCTGTATCAGTCTGCAGTTAGTTAGCACTAGTAGTGGTACATCTGTATCAGTCTGCAGTTAGTAGGCACTAGTAGTGGTACATCTGTATCAGTCTGCAGTTAGTTGGCACTAGTAGTGGTACATCTGTATCAGTCTGCAGTTAGTTAGCACTAGTAGTGGTACATCTGTATCAGTCTGCAGTTAGTAGGCACTAGTAGTGGTACATCTGTATCAGTCTGCAGTTAGTTGGCACTAGTAGTGATACATCTGTATCAGTCTGCAGTTAGTAGGCACTAGTGGTACATCTGTATCAGTCTGCAGTTAGTCGGCACTAGTGGTACATCTGTATCAGTCTGCAGTTAGTAGGCACTACTAGTGGTACATCTGTATCAGTCTGCAGTTAGTTGGCACTAGTGGTACATCTGTATCAGTCTGCAGTTAGTCGGCACTAGTGGTACATCTGTATCAGTCTGCAGTTAGTTAGCACTAGTAGTGATACATCTGTATCAGTCTGCAGTTAGTTGGCACTAGTAGTGGTACATCTGTATCAGTCTGCAGTTAGTTGGCACTAGTAGTGGTACATCTGTATCAGTCTGCAGTTAGTAGGCACTAGTAGTGGTACATCTGTATCAGTCTGCAGTTAGTTGGCACTAGTAGTGGTACATCTGTATCAGTCTGCAGTTAGTAGGCACTAGTAGTGGTACATCTGTATCAGTCTGCAGTTAGTTGGCACTAGTAGTGGTACATCTGTATCAGTCTGCAGTTAGTAGGCACTAGTAGTGGTACATCTGTATCAGTCTGCAGTTAGTTGGCACTAGTAGTGGTACATCTGTATCAGTCTGCAGTTAGTTGGCACTAGTGGTACATCTGTATCAGTCTGCAG
Organism: Cherax quadricarinatus; assembly: GCF_038502225.1. Taxonomy (NCBI): domain Eukaryota; kingdom Metazoa; phylum Arthropoda; class Malacostraca; order Decapoda; family Parastacidae; genus Cherax; species Cherax quadricarinatus. The sequence continues at coordinate 6,510,095 of NC_091335.1, read as the reverse complement.
TTAGTCGGCACTAGTGGTACATCTGTATCAGTCTGCAGTTAGTAGGCACTAGTAGTGGTACATCTGTATCAGTCTGCAGTTAGTTGGCACTAGTGGTACATCTGTATCAGTCTGCAGTTAGTCGGCACTAGTGGTACATCTGTATCAGTCTGCAGTTAGTTAGCACTAGTAGTGATACATCTGTATCAGTCTGCAGTTAGTTGGCACTAGTAGTGGTACATCTGTATCAGTCTGCAGTTAGTAGCCACTAGTAGTGGTACATCTGTATCAGTCTGCAGTTAGTTGGCACTAGTAGTGGTACATCTGTATCAGTCTGCAGTTAGTTGGCACTAGTAGTGGTACATCTGTATCAGTCTGCAGTTAGTAGGCACTAGTAGTGGTACATCTGTATCAGTCTGCAGTTAGTAGGCACTAGTAGTGGTACATCTGTATCAGTCTGCAGTTAGTTGGCACTAGTAGTGGTACATCTGTATCAGTCTGCAGTTAGTTGGCACTAGTAGTGGTACATCTGTATCAGTCTGCAGTTAGTAGGCACTAGTAGTGGTACATCTGTATCAGTCTGCAGTTAGTAGGCACTAGTAGTGGTACATCTGTATCAGTCTGCAGTTAGTAGGCACTAGTAGTGGTACATCTGTATCAGTCTGCAGTTAGTTGGCACTAGTAGTGGTACATCTGTATCAGTCTGCAGTTAGTTGGCACTAGTAGTGGTACATCTGTATCAGTCTGCAGTTAGTTGGCACTAGTGGTACATCTGTATCAGTCTGCAGTTAGTTGGCACTAGTGGTACATCTGTATCAGTCTGCAGTTAGTCGGCACTAGTGGTACATCTGTATCAGTCTGCAGTTAGTAGGCACTAGTAGTGGTACATCTGTATCAATCTGCAGTTAGTTGGCACTAGTGGTACATCTGTATCAGTCTGCAGTTAGTTGGCACTAGTAGTGATACATCTGTATCAGTCTGCAGTTAGTTTGCACTAGTAGTGGTACATCTGTATCAGTCTGCAGTTAGTTGGCACTAGTAGTGATACATCTGTATCAGTCTGCAGTTAGTTGGCACTAGTGGTACATCTGTATCAGTCTGCAGTTAGTAGGCACTAGTAGTGGTACATCTGTATCAGTCTGCAGTTAGTTGGCATTAGTGATACATCTGTATTAGTCTGCAGTTAGTTGGCACTAGTAGTGGTACATCTGTATCAGTCTGCAGTTAGTAGGCACTAGTAGTGGTACATCTGTATCAGTCTGCAGTTAGTTGGCACTATCTGTATCAGTCTGCAGTTAGTAGGTTAGTTAGTCTAGTGGTACATCTGTATCACAGTTAGTAGGCACTAGTGGTACATCTGTATCAGTCTGCAGTTAGTTGGCACTAGTAGTGATACATCTGTATCAGTCTGCAGTTAGTTGGCACTAGTAGTGGTACATCTGTATCAGTCTGCAGTTAGTTGGCACTAGTAGTGGTACATCTGTATCAGTCTGCAGTTAGTCGGCACTAGTAGTGGTACATCTGTATCAGTCTGCAGTTAGTTGGCACTAGTAGTGGTACATCTGTATCAGTCTGCAGTTAGTTGGCACTAGTAGTGATACATCTGTATCAGTCTGCAGTTAGTTGGCACTAGTAGTGGTACATCTGTATCAGTCTGCAGTTAGTTGGCACTAGTAGTGATACATCTGTATCAGTCTGCAGTTAGTTGGCACTAGTAGTGGTACATCTGTATCAGTCTGCAGTTAGTTGGCACTATTAGTGATACATCTGTATCAGTCTGCAGTTAGTTGGCACTAGTAGTGGTACATCTGTATCAGTCTGCAGTTAGTTGGCACTAGTAGTGGTACATCTGTATCAGTCTGCAGTTAGTTGGCACTAGTAGTGATACATCTGTATCAGTCTGCACTTAGTAGGCACTAGTAGTGGTACATCTGTATCAGTCTGCAGTTAGTAGGCACTAGTAGTGGTATATCTGTATCAGTCTGCAGTTAGTTGGCACTAGTAGTGGTACATCTGTATCAGTCTGCAGTTAGTTGGCACTAGTAGTGGTACATCTGTATCAGTCTGCAGTTAGTAGGCACTAGTAGTGATACATCTGTATCAGTCTGCAGTTAGTTGGCACTAGTAGTGATACATCTGTATCAGTCTGCAGTTAGTTGGCACTAGTAGTGGTACATCTGTATCAGTCTGCAGTTAGTTGGCACTAGTAGTGATACATCTGTATCAGTCTGCAGTTAGTAGGCACTAGTAGTGATACATCTGTATCAGTCTGCAGTTAGTTGGCACTAGTAGTGATACATCTGTATCAGTCTGCAGTTAGTAGGCACTAGTAGTGATACATCTGTATCAGTCTGCAGTTAGTTGGCACTAGTAGTGGTACATCTGTATCAGTCTGCAGTTAGTTGGCACTAGTAGTGATACATCTGTATCAGTCTGCAGTTAGTTGGCACTAGTAGTGGTACATCTGTATCAGTCTGCAGTTAGTTAGCACTAGTAGTGGTACATCTGTATCAGTCTGCAGTTAGTAGGCACTAGTAGTGGTACATCTGTATCAGTCTGCAGTTAGTTGGCACTAGTAGTGGTACATCTGTATCAGTCTGCAGTTAGTTAGCACTAGTAGTGGTACATCTGTATCAGTCTGCAGTTAGTAGGCACTAGTAGTGGTACATCTGTATCAGTCTGCAGTTAGTTGGCACTAGTAGTGATACATCTGTATCAGTCTGCAGTTAGTAGGCACTAGTGGTACATCTGTATCAGTCTGCAGTTAGTCGGCACTAGTGGTACATCTGTATCAGTCTGCAGTTAGTAGGCACTAGTAGTGGTACATCTGTATCAGTCTGCAGTTAGTTGGCACTAGTGGTACATCTGTATCAGTCTGCAGTTAGTCGGCACTAGTGGTACATCTGTATCAGTCTGCAGTTAGTTATCACTAGTAGTGATACATCTGTATCAGTCTGCAGTTAGTTGGCACTAGTAGTGGTACATCTGTATCAGTCTGCAGTTAGTTGGCACTAGTAGTGGTACATCTGTATCAGTCTGCAGTTAGTAGGCACTAGTAGTGGTACATCTGTATCAGTCTGCAGTTAGTTGGCACTAGTAGTGGTACATCTGTATCAGTCTGCAGTTAGTAGGCACTAGTAGTGGTACATCTGTATCAGTCTGCAGTTAGTTGGCACTAGTAGTGGTACATCTGTATCAGCCTGCAGTTAGTTGGCACTAGTAGTGGTACATCTGTATCAGTCTGCAGTTAGTAGGCACTAGTAGTGGTACATCTGTATCAGTCTGCAGTTAGTTGGCACTAGTAGTGGTACATCTGTATCAGTCTGCAGTTAGTTGGCACTAGTGGTACATCTGTATCAGTCTGCAGTTAGTCGGCACTAGTGGTACATCTGTATCAGTCTGCAGTTAGTAGGCACTAGTAGTGGTACATCTGTATCAGTCTGCAGTTAGTTGGCACTAGTGGTACATCTGTATCAGTCTGCAGTTAGTCGGCACTAGTGGTACATCTGTATCAGTCTGCAGTTAGTTAGCACTAGTAGTGATACATCTGTATCAGTCTGCAGTTAGTTGGCACTAGTAGTGGTACATCTGTATCAGTCTGCAGTTAGTAGCCACTAGTAGTGGTACATCTGTATCAGTCTGCAGTTAGTTGGCACTAGTAGTGGTACATCTGTATCAGTCTGCAGTTAGTTGGCACTAGTAGTGGTACATCTGTATCAGTCTGCAGTTAGTAGGCACTAGTAGTGGTACATCTGTATCAGTCTGCAGTTAGTAGGCACTAGTAGTGGTACATCTGTATCAGTCTGCAGTTAGTTGGCACTAGTAGTGGTACATCTGTATCAGTCTGCAGTTAGTTGGCACTAGTAGTGGTACATCTGTATCAGTCTGCAGTTAGTAGGCACTAGTAGTGGTACATCTGTATCAGTCTGCAGTTAGTAGGCACTAGTAGTGGTACATCTGTATCAGTCTGCAGTTAGTAGGCACTAGTAGTGGTACATCTGTATCAGTCTGCAGTTAGTTGGCACTAGTAGTGGTACATCTGTATCAGTCTGCAGTTAGTTGGCACTAGTAGTGGTACATCTGTATCAGTCTGCAGTTAGTTGGCACTAGTGGTACATCTGTATCAGTCTGCAGTTAGTTGGCACTAGTGGTACATCTGTATCAGTCTGCAGTTAGTCGGCACTAGTGGTACATCTGTATCAGTCTGCAGTTAGTAGGCACTAGTAGTGGTACATCTGTATCAATCTGCAGTTAGTTGGCACTAGTGGTACATCTGTATCAGTCTGCAGTTAGTTGGCACTAGTAGTGATACATCTGTATCAGTCTGCAGTTAGTTTGCACTAGTAGTGGTACATCTGTATCAGTCTGCAGTTAGTTGGCACTAGTAGTGATACATCTGTATCAGTCTGCAGTTAGTTGGCACTAGTGGTACATCTGTATCAGTCTGCAGTTAGTAGGCACTAGTAGTGGTACATCTGTATCAGTCTGCAGTTAGTTGGCACTAGTGATACATCTGTATTAGTCTGCAGTTAGTTGGCACTAGTAGTGGTACATCTGTATCAGTCTGCAGTTAGTAGGCACTAGTAGTGGTACATCTGTATCAGTCTGCAGTTAGTTGGCACTAGTGGTACATCTGTATCAGTCTGCAGTTAGTAGGCACTAGTGGTACATCTGTATCAGTCTGCAGTTAGTTGGCACTAGTAGTGATACATCTGTATCAGTCTGCAGTTAGTTGGCACTAGTAGTGGTACATCTGTATCAGTCTGCAGTTAGTTGGCACTAGTAGTGGTACATCTGTATCAGTCTGCAGTTAGTCGGCACTAGTAGTGGTACATCTGTATCAGTCTGCAGTTAGTTGGCACTAGTAGTGGTACATCTGTATCAGTCTGCAGTTAGTTGGCACTAGTAGTGATACATCTGTATCAGTCTGCAGTTAGTTGGCACTAGTAGTGGTACATCTGTATCAGTCTGCAGTTAGTTGGCACTAGTAGTGGTACATTTGTATCAGTCTGCAGTTAGTTGGCACTAGTGGTACATCTGTATCAGTCTGCAGTTAGTTGGCACTGGTAGTGGTACATCTGTATCAGTCTGCAGTTAGTAGGCACTAGTAGTGGTACATCTGTATCAGTCTGCAGTTAGTCGGCACTAGTAGTGGTACATCTGTATCAGTCTGCAGTTAGTAGGCACTAGTAGTGATACATCTGTATCAGTCTGCAGTTAGTTGGCACTAGTAGTGGTACATCTGTATCAGTCTGCAGTTAGTTGGCACTAGTAGTGATACATCTGTATCAGTCTGCAGTTAGTTGGCACTAGTAGTGATACATCTGTATCAGTCTGCAGTTAGTAGGCACTAGTAGTGATACATCTGTATCAGTCTGCAGTTAGTTGGCACTAGTAGTGATACATCTGTATCAGTCTGCAGTTAGTTGGCACTAGTAGTGATACATCTGTATCAGTCTGCAGTTAGTAGGCACTAGTAGTGGTACATCTGTATCAGTCTGCAGTTAGTTGGCACTAGTAGTGGTACATCTGTATCAGTCTGGAGTTAGTTGGCACTAGTAGTGGTACATCTGTATCAGTCTGCAGTTAGTTGGCACTAGTAGTGATACATCTGTATCAGTCTGCAGTTAGTTGGCACTAGTAGTGGTACATCTGTATCAGTCTGCAGTTAGTTGGCACTAGTAGTGGTACATCTGTATCAGTCTGCAGTTAGTTGGCACTAGTAGTGGTACATCTGTATCAGTCTGCAGTTAGTAGGCACTAGTAGTGGTACATCTGTATCAGTCTGCAGTTAGTAGGCACTAGTAGTGGTACATCTGTATCAGTCTGCAGTTAGTTGGCACTAGTGGTACATCTGTATCAGTCTGCAGTTAGTTGGCACTAGTAGTGGTACATCTGTATCAGTCTGCAGTTAGTTGGCACTAGTAGTGGTACATCTGTATCAGTCTGCAGTTAGTCGGCACTAGTAGTGGTACATCTGTATCAGTCTGCAGTTAGTTGGCACTAGTAGTGATACATCTGTATCAGTCTGCAGTTAGTTGGCACTAGTAGTGCTACATCTGTATCAGTCTGCAGTTAGTTGGCACTAGTGGTACATCTGTATCAGTCTGCAGTTAGTTGGCACTAGTAGTGGTACATCTGTATCAGTCTGCAGTTAGTTGGCACTAGTGGTACATCTGTATCAGTCTGCAGTTAGTCGGCACTAGTAGTGGTACATCTGTATCAGTCTGCAGTTAGTTGGCACTAGTAGTGGTACATCTGTATCAGTCTGCAGTTAGTCGGCACTAGTAGTGATACAACTTAATAATTTCTGTCATATTTATATTTCTCCAGCACCGGGACTAAAATATAATCATTCATGTGGTTTAAATTCGGTGGCAAAATAGTGTGGTGGCCCTGGTGTTGTTGAGTGAGGATAGTGTGGTGACCCTGGTGTTGTTGAGTGAGGATAGTGTGGTGACCCTGGTGTTGTTGAGTGAGGATAGTGTGGTGACCCTGGTGTTGTTGAGTGAGGATAATGTGGTGACCCTGGTGTTGTTGAGTGAGGATAGTGTGGTGACCCTGGTGTTGTTGAGTGAGGATAGTGTGGTGACCCTGGTGTTGTTGAGTGAGGATAGTGTGGTGACCCTGGTGTTGTTGAGTGAGGATACAGTGTGGTGACCCTGGTGTTGTTGAATGAGGATAGTGTGGTGACCCTGGTGTTGTTGAGTGAGGATACAGTGTGGTGACCCTGGTGTTGTTGAGTGAGGATAGTGTGGTGACCCTGGTGTTGTTGAGTGAGGATAGTGTGGTGACCCTGGTGTTGTTGAGTGAGGATACAGTGTGGTGACCCTGGTGTTGTTGAGTGAGGATACAGTGTGGTGACCCTGGTGTTGTTGAGTGAGGATAGTGTGGTGGCCCTGGTGTTGTTGAGTGAGGATACAGTGTAGTGACCCTGGTGTTGTTGAGTGAGGATACAGTGTGGTGACCCTGGTGTTGTTGAGTGAGGATACAGTGTGGTGACCCTTGTGTTGTTGAGTGAGGATAGTGTGGTGACTCTGGTGTTGTTAAGTGAGGATAGTTTGGTGACCCTGGTGTTGTTGAGTGAGGATAGTGTGGTGACCCTGGTGTTGTTGAGTGAGGATACAGTGTGGTGACCCTGGTGTTGTTGAGTGAGGATACAGTGTGGTGACCCTGGTGTTGTTGAGTGAGGATAGTGTGGTGGCCCTGGTGTTGTTGAGTGAGGATACAGTGTAGTGACCCTGGTGTTGTTGAGTGAGGATACAGTGTGGTGACCCTGGTGTTGTTGAGTGAGGATACAGTGTGGTGACCCTTGTGTTGTTGAGTGAGGATAGTGTGGTGACCCTGGTGTTGTTGAGTGAGGATAGTGTGGTGGCCCTGGTGTTGTTGAGTGAGGATACAGTGTGGTGACCCTGGTGTTGTTGAGTGAGGATACAGTGTGGTGACCCTGGTGTTGTTGAGTGAGGATAGTGTGGTGGCCCTGGTGTTGTTGAGTGAGGATACAGTGTAGTGACCCTGGTGTTGTTGAGTGAGGATACAGTGTGGTGACCCTGGTGTTGTTGAGTGAGGATACAGTGTGGTGACCCTGGTGTTGTTGAGTGAGGATACAGTGTGGTGACCCTGGTGTTGTTGAGTGAGGATACAGTGTGGTGACCCTGGTGTTGTTGAGTGAGGATACAGTGTGGTGACCCTGGTGTTGTTGAGTGAGGATACAGTGTGGTGACCCTGGTGTTGTTGAGTGAGGATACAGTGTGGTGACCCTGGTGTTGTTGAGTGAGGATAGTGTGGTGACCCTGGTGTTGTTGAGTGAGGATACAGTGTGGTGACCCTGGTGTTGTTGAGTGAGGATACAGTGTGGTGACCCTGGTGTTGTTGAGTGAGGATAGTGTGGTGGCCCTGGTGTTCTTGAGTGAGGATACAGTGTAGTGACCCTGGTGTTGTTGAGTGAGGATACAGTGTGGTGACCCTGGTGTTGTTGAGTGAGGATACAGTGTGGTGACCCTGGTGTTGAGTGAGGATACAGTGTGGTGACCCTGGTGTTGTTGAGTGAGGATAGTGTGGTGACCCTGGTGTTGTTGAGTGAGGATAGTGTGGTGACCCTGGTGTTGTTGAGTGAGGATAGTGTGGTGACTCTGGTGTTGTTGAGAGAGGATAGTGTGGTGACCCTGGTGTTGTTGAGTGAGGATAGTGTGGTGACCCTGGTGTTGTTGAGTGAGGATAGTGTGGTGACCCTGGTGTTGTTGAGTGAGGATAGTGTGGTGACCCTGGTGTTGAGTGAGGATAGTGTGGTGACCCTGGTGTTGTTGAGTGAGGATAGTGTGGTGACCCTGGTGTTGTTGAGTGAGGATAGTTTGGTGACTTGTGAAGTTGAGTGAGGATAGTGTGGTGACCCAGGTGTTGTTGAGTGAGGATGCAGTATGGTGACCCTGGTGTTGTTGAGTGAGGATAGTGTGGTGACCCTGGTGTTGTTGAGTGAGGATAGTGTGGTGACTCTGGTGTTGTTGAGAGAGGATAGTGTGGTGACCCTGGTGTTGTTGAGTGAGGATAGTGTGGTGACCCTGGTGTTGTTGAGTGAGGATAGTGTGGTGACCCTGGTGTTGTTGAGTGAGGATAGTGTGGTGACTCTTGTGAAGGTGAGTGAGGATAGTGTGGTGACCCTGGTGTTGTTGAGTGAGGATAGTGTGGTGACCCTGGTGTTGTTGAGTGAGGATACACTGCGGTGACCCTGGTGTTGTTGAGTGAGGATAGTGTGGTGACCCTGGTGTTGTTGAGTGAGGATAGTGTGGTGACTGGTGTTGTTGAGTGAGGATACAGTATGGTGACCCTGGTGTTGTTGAGTGAGGATACAGTATGGTGACCCTGGTGTTGTTGAGTGAGGATACAGTGTGGTGACCCTGGTGTTGTTGAGTGAGGATACAGTGTGGTGAACCTGGTGTTGTTGAGTGAGGATACAGTGTGGTGACCCTGGTGTTGTTGAGTGAGGATACAGTGTGGTGACCCTGGTGTTGTTGAGTGAGGATACAGTATGGTGACCCTGGTGTTGTTGAGTGAGGATACAGTGTGGTGACCCTGGTGTTGTTAAGTGAGGATACAGTGTGGTGACCCTCGTTAAGTTGAGTGAGGATACAGTGTGGTGACCCTGATGTTGAGTGAGGATACAGTGTGGTGACCCTGCTGTTGTTGAGTGAGGATAGTGTGGTGACCCTGGTGTTGTTCAGTGAGGATACAGTGTGGTGGCCCTGGTGTTGTTGAGTGAGGATAGTGTGGTGGCCCTGGTGTTGTTCAGTGAGGATACAGTGTGGTGGCCCTGGTGTTGTTGAGTGAGGATAGTGTGGTGGCCCTGGTGTTGTTGAGTGAGGATAGTGTGGTGGCCCTGGTGTTGTTCAGTGAGGATACAGTGTGGTGGCCCTGGTGTTGTTCAGTGAGGATACAGTGTGGTGACCCTGGTGTTGAGTGAGGATAGTGTGGTGACCCTGGTGTTGTTGAGTGAGGATAGTGTGGTGGCCCTGGTGTTGTTCAGTGAGGATACAGTGTGGTGACCCTGGTGTTGAGTGAGGATAGTGTGGTGGCCCTGGTGTTGTTGAGTGAGGATACAGTGTGGTGACCCTGGTGTTGTTGAGTGAGGATACAGTGTGGTGACCCTGGTGTTGTTGAGTGAGGATAGTGTGGTGACCCTGGTGTTGTTGAGTGAGGATACAGTGTGGTGACCCTGGTGTTGAGTGAGGATAGTGTGGTGGCCCTGGTGTTGTTGAGTGAGGATAGTGTGGTGACCCTGGTGTTGTTGAGTGAGGATACAGTGTGGTGACCCTGGTGTTGTTGAGTGAGGATAGTGTGGTGACCCTTGTGTTGTTGAGTGAGGATAGTGTGGTGGCCCTGGTGTTATTGAGTGAGGATACAGTGTGGTGACCCTGGTGTTGTTGAGTGAGGATACAGTGTGGTGACCCTGGTGTTGTTGAGTGAGGATAGTGTGGTGGCCCTGGTGTTGTTGAGTGAGGATACAGTGTAGTGACCCTGGTGTTGTTGAGTGAGGATACAGTGTGGTGACCCTGGTGTTGTTGAGTGAGGATACAGCATGATGACCCTGGTGTTGTTGAGTGAGGATAGTGTGGTGACCCTGGTGTTGTTGAGTGAGGATAGTGTGGTGGCCCTGGTGTTGTTGAGTGAGGATACAGTGTGGTGACCCTGGTGTTGTTGAGTGAGGATACAGTGTGGTGACCCTGGTGTTGTTGAGTGAGGATAGTGTGGTGGCCCTGGTGTTGTTGAGTGAGGATACAGTGTAGTGACCCTGGTGTTGTTGAGTGAGGATACAGTGTGGTGACCCTGGTGTTGTTGAGTGAGGATACAGTGTGGTGACCCTGGTGTTGTTGAGTGAGGATACAGTGTGGTGACCCTGGTGTTGTTGAGTGAGGATACAGTGTGGTGACCCTGGTGTTGTTGAGTGAGGATACAGTGTGGTGACCCTGGTGTTGTTGAGTGAGGATACAGTGTGGTGACCCTGGTGTTGTTGAGTGAGGATACAGTGTGGTGACCCTGGTGTTGTTGAGTGAGGATAGTGTGGTGACCCTGGTGTTGTTGAGTGAGGATACAGTGTGGTGACCCTGGTGTTGTTGAGTGAGGATACAGTGTGGTGACCCTGGTGTTGTTGAGTGAGGATAGTGTGGTGGCCCTGGTGTTGTTGAGTGAGGATACAGTGTAGTGACCCTGGTGTTGTTGAGTGAGGATACAGTGTGGTGACCCTGGTGTTGTTGAGGTGAGGATACAGTGTGGTGACCCTGGTGTTGTTGAGTGAGGATACAGTGTGGTGACCCTGGTGTTGTTGAGTGAGGATAGTGTGGTGACCCTGGTGTTGTTGAGTGAGGATAGTGTGGTGACCCTGGTGTTGTTGAGTGAGGATAGTGTGGTGACTCTGGTGTTGAGAGAGGATAGTGTGGTGACCCTGGTGTTGTTGAGTGAGGATAGTGTGGTGACCCTGGTGTTGTTGAGTGAGGATAGTGTGGTGACCCTGGTGTTGTTGAGTGAGGATAGTGTGGTGACTTTGGTGTTGAGTGAGAATAGTGTGGTGACCCTGGTGTTGTTGAGTGAGGATAGTTTGGTGACTTGTGAAGTTGAGTGAGGATAGTGTGGTGACCCAGGTGTTGTTGAGTGAGGATGCAGTATGGTGACCCTGGTGTTGTTGAGTGAGGATAGTGTGGTGACTCTGTTGTTGTTGAGAGAGGATAGTGTGGTGACCCTGGTGTTGTTGAGTGATGATAGTGTGGTGACCTTGGTGTTGTTGAGTGAGGATAGTGTGTTGACCCTGGTGTTGTTGAGTGAGGATAGTGTGGTGACTCTTGTGAAGGTGAGTGAGGATAGTGTGGTGACCCTGGTGTTGTTGAGTGAGGATAGTGTGGTGACCCTGGTGTTGTTGAGTGAGGATAGTGTGGTGACCCTGGTGTTGTTGAGTGAGGATAGTGTGGTGACTGGTGTTGTTGAGTGAGGACACAGTATGGTGACCCTGGTGTTGTTGAGTGAGGATACAGTGTGGTGACCCTGGTGTTGTTGAGTGAGGATAGTGTGGTGACCCTGGTGTTGTTGAGTGAGGATAGTGTGGTGACCCTGGTGTTGTTGAGTGAGGATAGTGTGGTGACTCTGGTGTTGTTGAGAGAGGATAGTGTGGTGACCCTGGTGTTGTTGAGTGAGGATAGTGTGGTGACCCTGGTGTTGTTGAGTGAGGATAGTGTGGTGACTCTTGTGAAGGTGAGTGAGGATAGTGTGGTGACCCTGGTGTTGTTGAGTGAGGATAGTGTGGTGACCCTGGTGTTGTTGAGTGAGGATACACTGCGGTGACCCTGGTGTTGTTGAGTGAGGATAGTGTGGTGACCCTGGTGTTGTTGAGTGAGGATAGTGTGGTGACTGGTGTTGTTGAGTGAGGATACAGTATGGTGACCCTTGTGTTGTTGAGTGAGGATACAGTATGGTGACCCTGGTGTTGTTGAGTGAGGATACAGTGTGGTGACCCTGGTGTTGTTGAGTGAGGATACAGTGTGGTGACCCTGGTGTTGTTGAGTGAGGATACAGTGTGGTGACCCTGGTGTTGTTGAGTGAGGATACAGTGTGGTGACCCTGGTGTTGTTGAGTGAGGATACAGTATGGTGACCCTGGTGTTGTTGAGTGAGGATACAGTGTGGTGACCCTGGTGTTGTTAAGTGAGGATACAGTGTGGTGACCCTCGTTAAGTTGAGTGAGGATACAGTATGGTGACCCTGATGTTGAGTGAGGATACAGTGTGGTGACCCTGCTGTTGTTGAGTAAGGATAGTGTGGTGACCCTGGTGTTGTTGAGTGAGGATACAGTGTGGTGACCCTGATGTTGTTGAGTGAGGATACAGTGTGGTGACCCTGGTGTTGTTGAGTGAGGATACAGTGTGGTGACCCTGGTGTTGTTGAATGAGGATACAGTGTGGTGACCCTGGTGTTGTTGAGTGAGGATACAGTGTGGTGACCCTCGTGAAGTTGAGTGAGGATAGTGTGGTGACCCTGGTGTTGTTGAGTGAGGATACAATGCGGTGACCCTGGTGTTGTTGAGTGAGGATAGTGTGGTGACCCTGGTGTTGTTGAGTGAGGATACAGTGCGGTGACCCTGGTGTTGTTGAGTGAGGATAGTGTGGTGGCCCTGGTGTTGTTGAGTGAGGATACAGTGCGGTGACCCTGGTGTTGTTGAGTGAGGATACAGTGTAGTGACCCTGGTGTTGTTGAGTGAGGATACAGCATGATGACCCTGGTGTTGTTGAGTGAGGATACAGCATGATGACCCTGGTGTTGTTGAGTGAGGATACAGTGTGGTGACTCTGGTGTTGTTGAGTGAGGATACAGCATGATGACCCTGGTGTTGTTGAGTGAGGATACAGCATGATGACCCTGGTGTTGTTGAGTGAGGATACAGTGTGGTGACCCTGGTGTTGTTGAGTGAGGATACAGCATGATGACCCTGGTGTTGTTGAGTGAGGATACAGCATGATGACCCTGGTGTTGTTGAGTGAGGATACAGTGTGGTGGTGACCCTGGTGTTGTTGAGTGAGGATACAGTGCGGTGACCCTGGTGTTGTTGAGTGAGGATAGTGTGGTGACTGGTGTTGTTGAGTGAGGATACAGTATGGTGACCCTGGTGTTGTTGAGTGAGGATAGTGTGGTGGCCCTGGTGTTGAGTGAGGATACAGTGTGGTGACCCTGGTGTTGTTGAGTGAGGATACAGTGTGGTGACCCTGGTGTTGTTGAGTGAGGATACAGTATGGTGACCCTGGTGTTGTTGAGTGAGGATACAGTATGGTGACCCTGGTGTTGTTGAGTGAGGATACAGTATGGTGACCCTGGTGTTGTTGAGTGAGGATACAGTGTGGTGACCCTGGTGTTGTTGAGTGAGGATACAGCATGATGACCCTGTTGTTGTTGAGTGAGGATACAGTATGGTGACCCTGGTGTTGTTGAGTGAGGATACAGTGTGGTGACCCTGGTGTTGTTGAGTGAGGATACAGTATGGTGACCCTGGTGTTGTTGAGTGAGGATACAGTATGGTGACCCTGGTGTTGTTGAGTGAGGATACAGTATGGTGACCCTGGTGTTGTTGAGTGAGGATACAGTATGGTGACCCCAGTGTTGTTGAGTAAGGATACAGTATGGTGACCCTGGTGTTGTTGAGTGAGGATACAGTATGGTGACCCTGGTGTTGTTGAGTGAGGATACAGTCTGGTGACCCTGGTGTTGTTGAGTGAGGATACAGTGTAGTGACCCTGGTGTTGTTGAGTGAGGATACAGTATGGTGACCCTGGTGTTGTTGAGTAAGGATACAGTGTGGTGACCCTGGTGTTGTTGAGTGAGGATACAGTATGGTGACCCCAGTGTTGTTGAGTAAGGATACAGTATGGTGACCCTGGTGTTGTTGAGTGAGGATACAGTATGGTGACCCTGGTGTTGTTGAGTGAGGATACAGTATGGTGACCCTGGTGTTGTTGAGTGAGGATACAGTCTGGTGACCCTGGTGTTGTTGAGTGAGGATACAGTGTAGTGACCCTGGTGTTGTTGAGTGAGGATACAGTATGGTGACCCTGGTGTTGTTGAGTAAGGATACAGTGTGGTGACCCTGGTGTTGTTGAGTGAGGATACAGTATGGTGACCCCAGTGTTGTTGAGTAAGGATACAGTATGGTGACCCTGGTGTTGTTGAGTGAGGATACAGTATGGTGACCCTGGTGTTGTTGAGTGAGGATACAGTATGGTGACCCTGGTGTTGTTGAGTGAGGATACAGTCTGGTGACCCTGGTGTTGTTGAGTGAGGATACAGTCTGGTGACCTTGGTAGTGGTAGTGAGTGAGGATAGAGAGGATGGCAGATGTTACATCCTCCCCTCCTCTCTGTCTTAAATAAACTTACCGCAAAAGGATGTACCACATCCTACAGTTGGAGTGTTTATCAACGGCTGTGGTCGCCACGCAGATACACGTGACCATATTCTCCGTACTAAGAATTCGTCCCTCCCTACCTGCCACTCACAAGTTGGGCGGGCAGTGTATAGGTTCAAATTCAAATTCAAATTCAAAGTTTATTCTCTATAAGGATTACAATGCTGAGTTTACAGAAATTTGGTTATTGTTTGGTTTACATGTAGTAAAATTGTGATTGCAGAGTGTACCACTAGAACGCTTAGCATGGCTAGGCATTTCGGGCAGACTTAGTTTTATTCTTAATTGTAAAATATTACAAATTGTGAGGTAAGTTGGTATTATGGCTAAGTGACTAAATACTAGTTTGTGAGTTTAGCAATGCGAATGCTTTTGTTTTGGCACACACACACATATCCAGACACACATACACTCCCCCCCTCACCACCGACATCTCACTACTTCCCCTGATCCCTCCCCTCCCTCGATCACCCTCCCCTCCCCTGTTCACCCTAAACCCTCCCCACTCCTCTCCCACATAGCCACAGTTCCTCCACTACTTCCCCCCCCCCCCACACTCTGACATACACACTACTAACCTAACATACAGAACTACATAGGTTTCCCACTCTGAGGCAATCAGGATAAAACAAAAATGGGTTGCCAGAGAGCAACAAGAAAAACCAAGGGACAGGAGGAGGAAACTGCAAAGGAAGATTGGGCAGCAGAGCTCATAAAAGGGGATCATGAATGGGAAAAGAAACTAGAAGAACTTAATGATAAATTAGACACATGTGCAACTCTTGGGTATCTTTATTGAGGAAACGTTTCACCACACAGTGGCTTCATCAGTCCATACGTAGGAGAAACTTGAAGAACAGGAGGAGAATGAGGTAATCAGTCCCTCAACCTTGAGTCGATGTGTTCAGTCCATCAATCTTGAATAGAATGACTGAATGGACTGAACACATCGACTCAAGGTTGAGGGACTGATTACCTCATTCTCCTCCTGTTCTTCAAGTTTCTCCTACGTATGGACTGATGAAGCCACTGTGTGGCGAAACGTTTCCTCAATAAAGATACCCAAGAGTTGCACATGTGTCTAATTTATCAACATGTCGGTTCACTGAACCATTCATCTAGAAGAACTTAGCATGAGAATGGAAGAGAGGATAGATATGGAAAGCAGGAAGTGGGAGGTGCATGTCAAAGCAGCAGAAGCTAGGATACAGAGTTTAGAAGAGGAATTGAAAAATCTGAAACAGCCTAAAGAACTAAAGAACATTTTGGGATTGACAACAGAGACTGCTACCTCAGCCACAAATAAGGGGACTGTAGGGAAAGAAGGGGCACAACTGCATGGAGAAGCTCTATCAGAGGAGACTGTAGCAAATGAAAGAGCTAAGCTTTATGTGGAGGCCCTAACAGACAACAACAGAGCCCAAGGAAAGCCGAGAAGGGAAAATGACAGGCCACTGAGCCCAAGTACATTAGCCAGTGAAACTGATGAAAGGAAAGCTGCAGTGGAGGAAACCAAATTAAATGAGGGGATACACAGGGATATGCAGTGGGAGAATGAAAGGGTGAGGTCAGTTTTTGTGTATGGGCTCCAGGAAGTTGAAGGGGAAACATATGAAGCAAGAAAACAAGGGAAAAAAAAGCAATTGAAAGCATCATGAAAGCAATAGGAGAAGACGACATGACCCATCTGGAAAATTTTCGGAGAATAGGGGGGTTCGTAAAAAAAAGAACCCGGCCAGTGAGAGTGACCTTCAAGGCAGAAGCGACTCTGACCAGGATCCTGCAGGAGAAAGCACGATTAAGGGACATGCCGGCATACAGGAAGGTGTATCTCGACCACGACAGAACACAAGAAGAAAGGCAGAAACTGAGAGAGATGGTACAATGGTGAAAGGAGGAAAGAGAGGGGATGGAGAAGACAGAAAGGAGATCCCAGACCCAGGAAGGAGATCAAATACAGCCTCCCTCACAACTTCCTATAGAAGCCTCCCAACCAGGTCAACCCCAGTGCAACCAAACACTTTAAATCAAAACACCCATGCCACATCCAATGCCCCCACCCACTACATTACAAACTCCACCCCCACAGCAACAACCCATAGTTCCTTACCATGTCTCCCACTTCCCCAACCCCAATATACCTCCCAGACCACAGTCTTAGAAAAGAAGTTGAAGGTGTGGTATACAAATGCAGATGGAATAACAAACAAGTATGAGGAGTGGCACGAAAGAATCAAAGAGACATCCCCAGACATAATAGCACTCACAGAAACAAAACTCACCAGAATAATAACAGATTCAATCTTTCCATCCGGATATCAAATCCTCAGGAAAGACAGAGGGAGGAGAGGGGGAGGAGGAGTTGCACTGCTCATTAAAAACCAGTGGGGTTTTGAGAAAATGGAAGGAATGGATGGCATGGGCGAAAGGGACTACTTAGTAGGAACAATCCAGTCTGAGGGACATAAGGTGATAATTGCAGTAATGTACAACCCACCACAGAACTGCAGGAGGCCAAGAGAAGAATACGATGAGAGCAACAGAGCAATGATCGACACACTAGCCGAGGTGGCCAGGAGAGCACACATGGGGGGAGCAAAGTTACTAGTTATGGATGATTTCAATCACAAGGAGATTGACTGGGAAAACGTGGAGCCCCATGGGGGTCCCGAAACATGGAGAGCCAAGATGATGGATGTGGTACTGGAAAACCTCATGCATCAACATGTTAGAGACACTACCAGAGAGAGAGGAGAGGATGAACCAGCAAGGCTGGACCTTGTATTCACCATGAGTAGTTCGGACATCGAGGGTATCATGTATGAAAGGCCCCTGGGAGCTAGTGATCATGTGGTTCTGTGCTTCGACTACATAGTTGAGCTCCAAGTGGAGAGAGTAGCAGGAATAGGCTGTGAAAAACCAAACTACAAAAGGGGGAACTACTCAGGCATGAGGAACTTCCTTCAAGACATTCAGTGGGAGAGGGAACTGACAGGAAAACCAGTACAAGAAATGATGGACTATGTAGCAACAAAATGCAAGGAGGCAGAGGAGAGGTTTGTTCCCAAGGGAAACAGAAATAATGGGAAGAACAGAACGAGTCCTTGGTTCACCCAAAGGTGTAGGGATGCAAAAACTAGGTGTACTAGAGAATGGAAAAGGTACAGAAGACAGAGAACTCAGGAAAATAAAGAAATCAGCCGAAGAGCCAGAAACGAATATGCACAGATAAGAAGGGAGGCTCAGAGACAATATGAAAATGACATAGCATCAAAAGTAAAGACTGACCCGAAGCTGTTGTACAGCCACATCAGGAGGAAAACAACAGTCAAGGACCAGGTAATCAGACTGAGGAAGGGTGATGGGGAATTCACAAGAAACGACCGAAAGGTTTGTCAGGAGCTCAACACAAGATTTAAAGAGGTATTTACAGTGGAAACCAGTAGGACTCCAAGAAATCAGAACAGGGGGATACACCAGCAAGTGCTGGATGAGGTACATATAACCAAGGAGGAGGTGAAGAAGCTGCTATGCGAACTTGACACCTCAAAGGCGGTGGGACCAGACAACATCTCTCCATGGGTCCTTAAAGAGGGAGCAGAGATACTGTGTGAGCCATTAACAAAGATCTTGAATACATCATTTAAAACTGGGCAGCTCCCTGAGGTATGGAAAATGGCAAATGTAGTCCCAATTTTTAAAAAGGGAGACAGACATGAGGCACTAAACTACAGACCTGTATCACTAACGTGTATAGTATGCAAGGTCATGGAGAAGATCATCAGGAGGAGAGTGGTGGGGCACCTGGAAAGAAACAAGTGTATAATTGACAACCAGCACGGTTTCAGGGAAGGAAAATCCTGTGTCACAAACCTACTACAGTTTTATGACAAGGTGACAGAAGTAAGACAAGAGAGAGAGGGGTGGATCGACTGCATATTTTTGGACTGCAAGAAGGCCTTCGACACAGTTCCTCACAAGAGATTACTGCAAAAGCTAGAGGATCAGGCACACACAACAGGAAAGGCACTGCAATGGATCATAGAATATCTGACAGGGAGGCAACAACGAGTCATGGTACGCGACGAGGTGTCAGAGTGGGCGCCTGTGACAAGCGGGGTTCCACAGGGGTCAGTCCTAGGACCTGTGCTGTTCTTGGTATATGTGAACGACATAACGGAAGGGATAGACTCAGAAGTGTCCTTGTTTGCAGATGATGCGAAGTTAATGAGAAGAATCAAATCGGACGAGGATCAGGCAGGACTACAAAGAGACCTGGACAGGCTACAAGCCTGGTCCAGCAACTGGCTCCTTGAATTTAACCCTGCCAAATGCAAAGTCATGAAGATTGGGGAAGGGCAAAGAAGACCGCAGACACAATATGGTTTAGATGGCCAAAGACTGCAAAACTCACTCAAGAAAAAAGATCTGGGGGTGAGTATAACACCGAGCATATCTCCTGAGGCGCACATCAATCAGATAACTGCTGCAGCATACGGGCGCCTGGCAAACCTACGGATAGCGTTCCGATACCTCAGTAAGGATTCGTTTAAGACTGTATACTATTTACGTCAGGCCCATACTGGAGTATGCAGCACCAGTTTGGAATCCAAACCTAGTCAAGCACGTCAAGAAATTAGAGAAAGTGCAAAGGTTTGCAACAAGACTAGTCCCAGAGCTACGGGGATTGTCCTACGAAGAAAGGTTGAGGGAAATCGGCCTGACGACACTGGAGGACAGGAGGGTCAGGGGAGACATGATAACGACATATAAAATACTGCGCGGAATAGACGAGGTGGACAAAGACGGGATGTTCCAGAGATGGGACACAGACACAAGAGGTCACAATTGGAAGTTGAAGACTTAGATGAATCAAAGGGATGTTAGGAAGTATTTCTTCAGTCATAGAGTAGTCAGGCCATGGAATAGCCTAGAAAGTGATGTGGTGGAGGCAGGAACCATACATAGTTTTAAGGCGAGGTATGATAGAGCTCATGGGGCAGGGAGAGAGAGGACCTAGTAGCAATCAGCGAAGAGGCGGGGTCAGGAGCTGAGTCTCGACCCCTGCAACCACAAATAGGTGAGTACATACAGGGTGAGAGGATCTAGTAGCGACCAGTGAAGAGGCGGGGTCAGGAGCTGAGTCTCGACCCCTGCAACCACAAATAGGTGAGTACATACAGGGTGAGAGAGGATCTAGTAGCGACCAGTGAAGAGGCGGGGTCAGGAGCTGAGTCTCGACCCCTGCAACCACAAATAGGTGAGTACATAAGACTTACACCAGATTTCTGAAAGCTGGACTCAGGAGTATACAGTATATCATAAGCCGTCGTAGCCCTTAGAAACCAACAATAACAACAACAACACTGTGTTGAAATTCTTCTCCAGTTATCCTCGTGACTGATGAGTTACGACTTTTTTATCTCTAGCGTGTGTGCGCGCGCGCATGGTGTCTCAGATCTGGCTTAGTATAAGTAAGCTTTCTAACAATTTAACAATGTTACATGCCAGTTAACTGTTTTTTTTAACAAGTTTTTGTTTTCATTAGCGTTCTTTGGTCTCTTCTTCTACCAGTATAGTTTATGTTCTCATAGCTGTGCCCTTAATGTTTTAATTGTTCATGTGAGTGTTTAACATGTCATACGTCATTATATATATATATATATATATATATATATATATATATATATATATATATATATATATATATATATATATATATATATATATATGATAATAATGTCTTTATTTAGTACAAGTACATGTACAAGGTATACAGCTTAGCTGCCATCAGTGACATACTACTTTCTAGAAAGCCCCTTGTTATGTAGAGCATTTCGGGCAAATTAGGTCAGTTTTGTCCCAGGATGCGACCCACACCAGTCGACTAACACCCAGGTACCCATGTTACTGATGGGTGAGCATAGACAATCGGTATAAGGAAACACGCCTAATTTTTCTACCCTCGCTGGAAATCGAACCCGGACCTCGCCCTGTGAAGCGAGAGCTTTAGCTACCAGGCCACGGGGCACCGTTTAACAACATTATATAGGTAAGACGTCACACAGGTAATAGCACGTCACACAGGTAACACCACGTCACACAGGTAACACCACATCACACAGGTAACACCACGTCACACAGGTAACACCACGTCACACAGGTAACACCACGTCACACAGGTAACACCACATCACACAGGTAACACCACGTCACACAGGTAACACCACGTCACAGGTAACACCACGTCACACAGGTAACACCACGTCACACAGGTAACACCACGCCACACAGGTAACACCACGTCACACAGGTAACACCACGCCACACAGGTAACACCACGTCACACAGGTAACACCACCTCACACAGGTAACACCACGTTACAATGCAATACATAATATTTTAAATGTTACTGAGAGTTAAAATTGAAGATACTAGATAACTAGCGTTAGAAGTTCACTCTCATATGTGTATCTCTGGGTGTAGTGGTACACACGTCTGTACCTCTGGGTGTAGTGGTGCACACATGTCTGTACCTCTGGGTGTAGTGGTACACACGTCTGTACCTCTGGGTGTAGTGGTGCACACATGTCTGTACCTCTGGGTGTAGTGGTACACACATGTCTGTACCTCTGGGTGTAGTGGTACACACATGTCTGTACCTCTGGGTGTAGTGGTACACACGTCTGTACCTCTGGGTGTAGTGGTGCACACGTCTGTACCTCTGGGTGTAGTGGTACACACATGTCTGTACCTCTGGGTGTAGTGGTGCACACATGTCTGTACCTCTGGGTGTAGTGGTACACACATGTCTGTACCTCTAGGTGTAGTGGTACACACATGTCTGTACCTCTGGGTGTAGTGGTACACACATGTCTGTACCTCTGGGTGTAGTGGTACACACATGTCTACCTCTGGGTGTAGTGGCACACACATGTCTGTGCCTCTGGGTGTAGTGGTACACACATGTCTGTACCTCTGGGTGTAGTGGTACACACATGTCTGTACCTCTGGGTGTAATGGTACACACATGTCTACCTCTGGGTGTAGTGGTACACACATGTCTGTACCTCTGGGTGTAGTGGTACACACATGTCTACCTCTGGGTGTAGTGGTACACACATGTCTGTACCTCTGGGTGTAGTGGTACACACATGCCTGTACCTCTGGGTGTAGTGGCACACACATGTCTACTTCTGGGTGTAGTGGTACACACATGTCTGTACCTCTGGGTGTAGTGGTACATATGCCTGTACCTCTGGGTGTAGTGGTACACATGTCTGTACCTCTGGGTGTAGTGGTACACACATGTCTGTACCTCTGGGTGTAGTGGCACACACATGTCTGTACCTCTGGGTGTAGTGGTACACACGTCTGTACCTCTGGGTGTAGTGGTACACACATGTCTACCTCTGGGTGTAGTGGTACACACATGCCTGTACCTCTGGGTGTATTGGTACACACATGTCTGTACCTCTGGGTGTAGTGGTACACACATGTCTGTACCTCTGGGTGTAGTGGTACACACATGTCTACCTCTGGGTGTAGTGGTACACACATGTCTGTACCTCTGGGTGTAGTGGTACATATGCCTGTACCTCTGGGTGTAGTGGTACACACATGTCTGTACCTCTGGGTGTAGTGGTACACACATGTCTGTACCTCTGGGTGTAGTGGCACACACATGTCTGTACCTCTGAGTGTAGGGGTATACACATGTCTGTACCCCTTTGTGTAGTGGTACATGTCTGTACCTCTGGGTGTAATGTAACACACGTCTGTACCTTTGGGTGTAGTGGTACACACGTCTGTACCTCTGGGTGTAATGTAACACACATGTCTGTACCTCTGGGTGTAATGGTACACACATGTCTGTACCTCTTTGTGTAGTGGTACACACATGTTTGTACCTTTGCGTGTAGTGATACACACGTCTGTACCTCTGGGTGTAGTCGTACAGACATGTCTGTACCTCTGGGTGTAGTCGTACGCACATGTCTGTACCTCTGGGTGTAGTCATGCGCACATGTCTGTACCTCTAGGTGTAGTGGTACACACATGTCTGTACCTCTGAGTGTAGTGGTACACACATGTCTGTACCTCTGGGTGTAGTGATACACACGTCTGTACCTCTGGGTGTAGTGGTACACACACGTCTGTACCTCTGGGTGTAGTGGTACACACATGTCTGTACCTCTGGGTGTAGTGGTACACACACGTCTGTACCTCTGGGTGTAGTGGTACACACACGTCTGTACCTCTGGGTGTAGTGGTACACACATGTCTGTACCTCTGGGTGTAGTGGTACACACAAGTCTGTACCTCTGGGTGTAGTGGTACACACATGTCTGTTCCTCTGGGTGTAGTGGTACACACACGTCTGTACCTCTGGGTGTAGTGGTACACACACGTCTGTACCTCTGGGTGCAGTGGTACACACACGTCTGTACCTATGGGTGTAGTGGTACACACACGTCTGTACCTCTGGGTGTACTGGTACACACACGTCTGTACCTCTGGGTGTAGTGGTACACACACGTCTGTACCTCTGGGTGTAGTGGTACACACACGTCTGTACCTCTGGGTGTAGTGGTACACACACGTCTGTACCTCTGGGTGTAGTGGTACACACACGTCTGTACCTCTGGGTGTAGTGGTACACACACGTCTGTACCTCTGGGTGTAGTGGTACACACACGTCTGTACCTCTGGGTGTAGTGGTACACACACGTCTGTACCTCTGCGTGTAGTGGTACACACACGTCTGTACCTCTGGGTGTAGTGGTACACACACGTCTGTACCTCTGGGTGTAGTGGTACACACACACGTCTGTACCTCTGGGTGTAGTGGTACACACACGTCTGTACCTCTGGGTGTAGTGGTACACACACGTCTGTACCTCTGGGTGTAGTGGTACACACACGTCTGTACCTCTGGGTGTAGTGGTACACACACGTCTGTACCTCTGGGTGTAGTGATACACACACACGTCTGTACCTCTGGGTGTAGTGGTACACACACGTCTGTACCTCTGGGTGTAGTGGTACACACACGTCTGTACCTCTGGGTGTAGTGGTACACACACGTCTGTACCTCTGGGTGTAGTGGTACACACACACGTCTGTACCTCTGGGTGTAGTGGTACACACACGTCTGTACCTCTGGGTGTAGTGGTACACACACGTCTGTACCTCTGGGTGTAGTGGTACACACACGTCTGTACCTCTGGGTGTAGTGGTACACACACACGTCTGTACCTCTGGGTGTAGTGGTACACACGTCTGTACCTCTGGGTGTAGTGATACACACACACGTCTGTACCTCTGGGTGTAGTGGTACACACACGTCTCTACCTCTGTGTGTAGTGGTACACACATGTCTACCTCTGGGTGTAGTGGTACACACATGTCTACCTGTGGGTGTAGTGGTACACACATGTCTACCTCTGGGTGTAGTGGTACACACATGTCTACCTCTGGTTGTAGTGGTACACACACGTCTGTACCTCTGGGTGTAGTGGTACACACATGTCTACCTCTGGGTGTAGTGGTACACACACGTCTGTACCTCTGGGTGTAGTGGTACACACACGTCTTTACCTCTGGGTGTAGTGGTACACACATGTCTACCTCTGGGTGTAGTGGTACACACACGTCTGTAGCTCTGGGTGTAGTGGTACACACACGTCTGTACCTCTGGGTGTAGTGGTACACACATGTCTACCTCTGGGTGTAGTGGTACACACACGTCTGTACCTCTGGGTGTAGTGGTACACACACGTCTGTACCTCTGAGTGTAGTGGTACACACACGTCTTTACCTCTGGGTGTAGTGGTACACACATGTCTACCTCTGGGTGTATTGGTACACACACGTCTGTAGCTCTGGGTGTAGTGGTACACACACGTCTGTACCTCTGGGTGTAGTGGTACACACATGCCTACCTCTGGGTGTAGTGGTACACACACGTCTGTACCTCTGGGTGTAGTGGTACACACACGTCTGTACCTCTGGGTGTAGTGGTACACACATGTCTACCTCTGGGTGTAGTGGTACACACACGTCTGTACCTCTGCGTGTAGTGGTACACACATGTCTACCTCTGGGTGTAGTGGTACACACATGTCTACCTCTGGGTGTAGTGGTACACACACGTCTGTACCTCTGGGTGTAGTGGTACACACATGTCTACCTCTGGGTGTAGTGGTACACACATGTCTACCTCTGGGTGTAGTGGTACACACACGTCTGTACCTCTGGGTGTAGTGGTACACACGTCTGTACCTCTGGGTGTAGTGGTACACACACGTCTGTACCTCTGGGTGTAGTGGTACACATACGTCTGTACCTCTGGGTGTAGTGGTACACACACGTCTGTACCTCTGGGTGTAGTGGTACACACATGTCTACCTCTGGGTGTAGTGGTACACACATGTCTACCTCTGGGTGTAGTGGTACACATACGTCTGTACCTCTGGGTGTAGTGGTACACACATGTCTACCTCTGGGTGTAGTGGTACACACACGTCTACTATAACATTGGTACGTGAAAGATGAAAGTAGTAATAAGAGTCTCAGTAATATGTGGGTGAAATAAAACACCGAATTTCCTTATAGTAATAATAATAACACCAAAGTGCATAGGCTTACCCCGGTTACATTTTTCCAATGTAATTGTGGTGCCTCTGAGGGCCCATATGGGTGTGGGAATCATATGCATATGTCAGGGTAGGAGAATTACCTTGCCCTGGGGAAATGATCGAGAGTTCTGGTGTTTCCCCTCAGAGTTTGTGGGAAGTGAGGGAGAACTACCACAACCTGGGAGGGAACTACCACAACCTGGGAGGGAACTACCACAACCTGGGAGGGAACTACCACAACCTGGGAGGGAACTACCACAACCTGGGAGGGAACTACCACAACCTGGGAGGGAACTACCATAACCTGGGAGGCACCTACCACAACCTGGGAGGGAACTACCACAACCTGGGAGGCACCTACCACAACCTGGGAGGCACGTACCACAACCTGGGAGGCACCTACCACAACCTGGGAGGGAACTACCATAACCTGGGAGGCAACTACCACAACCTGGGAGGCAACTACCACAACCTGGGAGGGAACTACCACAACCTGGGAGGCACCTACCACAACCTGGGAGGCACCTACCACAACCTGGGAGGGAACTACCATAACCTGGGAGGCAACTACCACAACCTGGGAGGGAACTACCACAACCTGGGAGGCACCTACCACAACCTGGGAGGCAACTACCACAACCTGGGAGGCAACTACCACAACCTGGGAGGGAACTACCACAACCTGGGAGGCACCTACCACAACCTGGGAGGCACCTACCACAACCTGGGAGGCACCTACCACAACCTGGGAGGCACCTACCACAACCTGGGAGGGAACTACCACAACCTGGGAGGGAACTACCACAACCTGGGAGGCAACTACCACAACCTGGGAGGGAACTACCACAACCTGGGAGGGAACTACCACAACCTGGGAGGGAACTACCACAACCTGGGAGGGAACTACCACAACCTGGGAGGGAACTACCACAACCTGGGAGGCAACTACCACAACCTGGGAGGGAACTGCTACAACCAGGGAGGCACCTACCACAACCTGAAAGACACCTATCACACCTGACAGAAGTGCTTGGCCGACAAGAAGCCTTATAAAATGTGCGGATATCTAAAATGATATTTGTTCTGTTCTTTATATATATATATATATATATATATATATATATATATATATATATATATATATATATATATATATATATATATATATATATATATATATATATATATATATATATATATATATATATATATATATATATATATATATATATATATATATATATATATATATATATATATATATATATATATATGCAAAACAACCACTCTGAAAGAACAGAGAAATTTCAAGCGCTTTCGTGACTACTCACGTGACTACTCGTGAGTAGTCACGAAAGCGCTTGGAATTTCTTATTCTTTCAGAGTGGTTGTTTTGCATATTCTGAAATCACCTGTTTACTGTGATCTTATTGCATATATATATATATATATATATATATATATATATATATATATATATATATATATATATATATATATATATATATATATATATATATATATATATATATATATATGTTTTTGTGTGTGTGTGTGTGTGTGTGTGTGTGTGTGTGTGTGTGTGTGTGTGTGTGTGTGTGTGTGTAGCCACAAAGAAACAAATGAAAATAAGTCCGTTATACGTCTGGTAACAAGGTAGCTACGTCTGGCAACGAAGCCGCCTAGTGGGTTGGGGGGGGTGACCAGCGTTGAGATGTGAAGGTTTGTTAGTGGTGCGAGAATGTGCTCAGCTTGAACTAAACTCTTCATCAACCTGTAATTCATTTATAAATCCTTTTTTTTCTAATTAAAAACAAATCTCGTTAATGCATCACATTCTGGCAAATTAAAATCCCCGACTTTAATTACTTTATGTTAATTGTGCGTTTCCGCTGCTTGATAGTTCACCTTGCACTGGTTACAGGTGAGTGTACACCTACCAGAGTGTACACTTGCCAGTGAGTGTACACCTATCAGAGTGTACACTTGCCAGTGAGTGTACACCTACCAGAGTGTACACTTGCCAGTGAGTGTACACCTACCAGAGTGTACACTTGCCAGTGAGTGTACACCTATCAGAGTGTACACTTGCCAGTGAGTGTACACCTACCAGAGTGTACACTTGCCAGTGAGTGTACACCTACCAGATTGTACACTTGCCAGTGAGTGTACACCTATCAGAGTGTACACTTGCCAGTGAGTGTACACCTACCAGAGTGTACACTTGCCAGTGAGTGTACACCTTCCACAGTGTATACTTGCCAGTGAGTGTACACCTACCAGAGTGTACACTTGCCAGTGAGTGTACACCTACCACAGTGTACACTTGCCAGTGAGTGTACACCTACCACAGTGTACACTTGCCAGTGAGTGTACACCTACCAGAGTGTACACTTGCCAGTGAGTGTACACCTACCACAGTGTACACTTGCCAGTGAGTGTATACCTAACAGAGTGTACACTTGCCAGTGAGTGTACACCTACCAGAGTGTACACTTGCCAGTGAGTGTACACCTGCCAGATTGTACACTTGCCAGTGAGTGTACACCTACCACAGTGTACACTTGCCAGTGAGTGTACACCTACCAGAGTGTACACTTGCCAGTGAGTGTACAGCTACCACAGTGTACACTTGCCAGTGAGTGTACACCTACCAGAGTGTACACTTGCCAGTGAGTGTACACCTACCAGAGTGTACACTTGCCAGTGAGTGTACACCTACCAGAGTGTACACTTGCCAGTGAGTGTACACCTACCAGAGTGTACACTTGCCAGTGAGTGTACACCTACCACAGTGTACACTTGCCAGTGAGTGTACACCTACCAGAGTGTGCACTTGCCAGTGAGTGTACACCTACCAGAGTGTACACTTGCCAGTGAGTGTACACCTACCAGAGTGTACACTTGCCAGTGAGTGTACACCTACCACAGTGTACACTTGCCAGTGAGTGTACACCAACCAAAGTGTACACTTGCCAGTGAGTGTACACCTACCACAGTGCACACTTGCGAGTGAGTGTACACCTACCACAGTGTACACTTGCCAGTGAGTGTACACCTACCAGAGTGTACGCTTGCCAGTGAGTGTACACCTATCAAAGTGTACACTTGCCAGAGCGTACACTTGCCAGTGAGTACACCTACCAGAGTGTACACTTGCCAGTGAGTGCATACCTACCAGAGTGTACACTTGCCAGTGAATGTACACCTACCAGTCTGACTGTACACTTGCCAGTAAGTGTACACCTGAAAGATTGTACACGTGCCAGTGAGTGTACACCTACCACAGTAGGTATACACTTGCCAGTGAGTATACACTTGCCAGTAAGTGTACAATTGCCAGAGTGAGTGAACACTTGCCAGTGAGTGTACACTTGCCAGTGAGTGTACACCTGCCGGAGTGTACACTTGCCAGTGAGTGTACACCTACCAGAGTGAGTGTACACTTGCCAGTGAGTGTACACTTGCCAGAGTGTACACTTGCCAGTGAGTGTACACCTGCCAGAGAGTACACTTGCCAGTGAATGTACACTTGCCAGTGAGTGTACACTTACCAGTGAGTGTGTACCTACCAGAGTGTGCACCTGCCAGGGTGTACTCTTGCCAGTGAGTGTACACCTGCAAGAGTGTACACTTGCCAGTAAGTGTACACCTGCCAGAGTGTACACTTGCCAGTGAGTGTACACTTGCCAGTGAGTGTACATCTACCAGAGTGTACACTTGCCAGTGAGTGTACACCTGCCAGAGTGTAAACTTGCCAGTGAGTGTACACCTGCCAGAGTGCACATTTGCCAGTGAGTGTACATTTGCTAGTGAGTGTACACCTGTCAGAGAGACTGAGCAAGTGACAAGCAAGTGTTCAGCTGACTGGGTGATTATACACCTGAATGACTGAGCAGGTGACTGGGTGAGTGCCCAGATGACTTGAGCGTTTGTGCCGGGAACTGAGTAAGTACAGATTAGTGGGTGAATGAACAGGTGTATTGGATTAGTGAAGAGCAGAATGTAGATACAAACACCGAAGACTGTACACCAGCAGCTTGGCTCACACACACACACACACACACACACACACACACACACACACACACACACACACACACACACACACACACACACACACACACACACACACACACACACACACACACACACACTGCTTCTTCAAGCAGGTGAACGTTTATCTAGTGAAATATTAAAGAGTAAAGATGTCTAAGTCAGGCACATTCCTTCACTAATATTACTTGGGGCAACTGCAGGAAATTAAATAACATTAGTTCTTATGATGTAAGAGGAAAGTGTACGTGTGTGTGTGTGTGTTGTGTGTATATATGTGTATAGGGGACTCAGTGAGGGGGGGGGGAGAGTGAGTAGAGGGGATTTAAAAAGGGAAAGAGTTGGTAGAGGAGAGTGAGAAGGTAAGAAGTTATTGTAAGGAGATAGTGAGGTACAATCAGAGGGACCAGTGATGTTTAGCAATGATAGTGAGGTGCAGAGTGACCAGTGATGTTTAGCAGTGATAGTGAGGTACAGAGTGACCAGTGATGTTTAGCAGTGATAGTGAGGTACAGAGTGACCAGTGATGTTTAGCAGTGATAGTGAGGTACAGAGTGACCAGTGATGTTTAGCAGTGATAGTGAGGTACAGAGTGACCAATGATGTTTAGCAGTGATAGTGAGGTACAGAGTGACCAGTGATGTTTAGCAGTGATAGTGAGGTACAGAGTGACCAGTGATGTTTAGCAGTGATAGTGAGGTACAGAGTGACCAGTGATGTTTAGCAGTGATAGTGAGGTACAGAGGGACCAGTGATGTTTAGCAATGATAGTGAGGTACAGAGGGACAAGTGATGTTTAGCAGTGATAGTGAGGTACAGTGACCAGTGATGTTTAGCAATGATAGTGAGGTACAGAGTGACCAGTGATGTTTAGCAATGATAGTGAGGTACAGTGATGTTTAGCAGTGATAGTGAGGTACAGAGTGACCAGTGATGTTTAGCAATGATAGTGAGGTACAGTGACCAGTGATGTTTAGCAATGATAGTGAGGTACAGAGGGACCAGTGATGTTTAGCAATGATAGTGAGGTACAGTGACCAGTGATGTTTAGCAATGATAGTGAGGTAAAGAGTGACCAGTGATGTTTAGCAGTGATAGTGAGGTACAGAGGGACCAGTGATGTTTAGCAATGATAGTGAGGTACAGAGGGACCAGTGATGTTTAGCAGTGATAGTGAGGTACAATGACCAGTGATGTTTAGCAGTGATAGTGAGGTACAGTGACCAGTGATGTTTAGCAGTGATAGTGAGATACAGAAGGACCAGTGATGTTTAGCAATGATAGTGAGGTACAGTGACCAGTGAAATTTAGCAATGATAGTGAGGTACAGTGACCAGTGATGTTTAGCAGTGATAGTGAGGTACAGAGTGACCAGTGATGTTTAGCAATGATGGTGAGGTACAGAGTGACCAGTGATGTTTAGCAGTGATAGTGAGGTACAGTGACCAGTGATGTTTAGCAGTGATAGTGAGGTACAGTGACCAGTGATGTTTAGCAGTGATAGTGAGGTACAGTGACCAGTGATGTTTAGCAGTGATAGTGAGGTACAGTGACCAGTGATGTTTAGCAGTGATAGTGAGGTACAGTGACCAGTGATGTTTAGCAGTGATAGTGAGGTACAGAGTGACCAGTGATGTTTAGCAATGATGGTGAGGTACAGAGTGACCAGTGATGTTTAACAATGATAGTGAGGTACAGTGACCAGTGATGTTTAGCAGTGATAGTGAGGTACAGAGTGACCAGTGATGTTTAGCAGTGATAGTGAGGTACAGAGTGACCAGTGATGTTTAGCAGTGATAGTGAGGTACAGTGACCAGTGATGTTTAGCAGTGATAGTGAGGTACAGAGTGACCAGTGATGTTTAGCAGTGATAGTGACAAATATTATCTTCATGCTTCATAAGTGTAATGTTTGACTAGGTAATTAATTCAGTGGTACAAGTGGGGAGAGAGAGAGAGGGGGGGAGACATCTTTAATTCAGTGGTACAAGTGGGGAGAGAGAGAGAGGGGAGACATCTTTAATTCAGTGGTACAAGTGGGGAGAGAGAGAGAGGGGAGACATCTTTAATTCAGTGGTACAAGTGGGGAGAGAGAGAGAGGGGGGGAGACATCTTTAATTCAGTGGTACAAGTGGGGAGAGAGAGAGAGGGGAGACATCTTTAATTCAGTGGTACAAGTGGGGAGAGAGAGAGAGGGGGGGAGACATCTTTAATTCAGTGGTACAAGTGGGGAGAGAGAGAGAGGGGAGACATCTTTAATTCAGTGGTACAAGTGGGGAGAGAGAGAGAGGGGAGACATCTTTAATTCAGTGGTACAAGTGGGGAGAGAGAGAGAGGGGGGGAGACATCTTTAATTCAGTGGTACAAGTGGGGAGAGAGAGAGAGGGGAGACATCTTTAATTCAGTGGTACAAGTGGGGAGAGAGAGAGAGGGGAGACATCTTTAATTCAGTGGTACAAGTGGGGAGAGAGAGAGAGGGGAGACATCTTTAATTCAGTGGTACAAGTGGGGAGAGAGAGAGAGGGGGGGAGACATCTTTAATTCAGTGGTACAAGTGGGGAGAGAGAGAGAGGGGAGACATCTTTAATTCAGTGGTACAAGTGGGGAGAGAGAGAGAGGGGAGACATCTTTAATTCAGTGGTACAAGTGGGGAGAGAGAGAGGGGGAGACATCTTTAATTCAGTGGTACAAGTGGGGAGAGAGAGAGAGGGGAGACATCTTTAATTCAGTGGTACAAGTGGGGAGAGAGAGAGAGGGGGGGAGACATCTTTAATTCAGTGGTACAAGTGGGGAGAGAGAGAGAGGGGAGACATCTTTAATTCAGTGGTACAAGTGGGGAGAGAGAGAGAGGGGAGACATCTTTAATTCAGTGGTACAAGTGGGGAGAGAGAGAGAGGGGGGGAGACATCTTTAATTCAGTGGTACAAGTGGGGAGAGAGAGAGAGGGGAGACATCTTTAATTCAGTGGTACAAGTGGGGAGAGAGAGAGGGGGGAGACATCTTTAATTCAGTGGTACAAGTGGGGAGAGAGAGAGGGGGGAGACATCTTTAATTCAGTGGTACAAGTGGGGAGAGAGAGAGGGGGGAGACATCTTTAATTCAGTGGTACAAGTGGGGAGAGAGAGAGGGGGGAGACATCTTTAATTCAGTGGTACAAGTGGGGAGAGAGAGAGAGGGGAGACATCTTTAATTCAGTGGTACAAGTGGGGAGAGAGAGAGAGGGGGGGCCACATAATTAATTCAGTGCTACAAGTGGGGAGAGAGAGAGAGGGGAGACATCTTTAATTCAGTGGTACAAGTGGGGAGAGAGAGAGAGGGGGGGAGACATATTTAATTCAGTGGTACAAGTGGGGAGAGAGAGAGCGGGGAGACATCTTTAATTCAGTGGTACAAGTGGGGAGAGAGAGAGGGGGCAGACATCTTTAATTCAGTGGTACAAGTGGGGAGAGAGAGAGGGGGGAGACATCTTTAATTCAGTGGTACAAGTGGGGAGAGAGAGAGGGGGGAGACATCTTTAATTCAGTGGTACAAGTGGGGAGAGAGAGAGGGGGAGACATCTTTAATTCAGTGGTACAAGTGGGGAGAGAGAGAGGGGGGAGACATCTTTAATTCAGTGGTACAAGTGGGGAGAGAGAGAGTGGGGAGACATCTTTAATTCAGTGGTACAAGTGGGGAGAGAGAGAGGGGGGAGACATCTTTAATTCAGTGGTACAAGTGGGGAGAGAGAGAGGGGGGAGATATCTTTAGTTCAGTGGTACAAGTGGGGAGAGAGAGAGAGGGGAGACATCTTTAGTTCAGTGGTACAAGTGGGGAGAGAGAGAGAGGGGAGACATCTTTAATTCAGTGGTACAAGTGGGGAGAGAGAGAGGGGGGAAACATCTTTAATTCAGTGGTACAAGTGGGGAGAGAGAGAGGGGGGAGACATCTTTAATTCAGTGGTACAAGTGGGGAGAGAGAGAGAGAGAGAGGGGAGACATCTTTAATTCAGTGGTACAAGTTGTGAGAGAGAGGGGAGACATCTTTAATTCAGTGGTACAAGTGGGGAGAGAGAGAGAGGGGAGACATCTTTAATTCAGTGGTACAAGTGGGGAGAGAGAGAGGGGGGAGACATCTTTAATTCAGTGGTACAAGTGGGGAGAGAGAGAGGGGGGAGATATCTTTAGTTCAGTGGTACAAGTGGGGAGAGAGAGAGAGGGGAGACATCTTTAATTCAGTGGTACAAGTGGGGAGAGAGAGAGAGGGGAGACATCTTTAATTCAGTGGTACAAGTGGGGAGAGAGAGAGAGGGGAGACATCTTTAATTCAGTGGTACAAGTGGGGAGAGAGAGAGGGGGAGACATCTTTAATTCAGTGGTACAAGTGGAGAGAGAGAGAGAGGGGAGACATCTTTAATTCAGTGGTACAAGTGGGGAGAGAGAGAGAGGGGAGACATCTTTAATTCAGTGGTACAAGTGGGGAGAGAGAGAGGGGGGAGATATCTTTAGTTCAGTGGTACAAGTGGGGAGAGAGAGAGAGGGGAGACATCTTTAGTTCAGTGGTACAAGTGGGGAGAGAGAGAGAGAGGGGAGACATCTTTAGTTCAGTGGTACAAGTGGGGAGAGAGAGAGAGAGGGGAGACATCTTTAATTCAGTGGTACAAGTGGGGAGAGAGAGAGAGGGGAGACATCTTTAATTCAGTGGTACAAGTGGGGAGAGAGAGAGAGGGGAGACATCTTTAATTCAGTGGTACAAGTGGGGAGAGAGAGAGAGGGGAGACATCTTTAATTCAGTGGTACAAGTGGGGAGAGAGAGAGAGGGGAGACATCTTTAATTCAGTGGTACAAGTGGGGAGAGAGAGAGAGGGGAGACATCTTTAATTCAGTGGTACAAGTGGGGAGAGAGAGAGGGGGGAGACATCTTTAATTCAGTGGTACAAGTGGGGAGAGAGAGAGAGGGGAGACATCTTTAATTCAGTGGTACAAGTGGGGAGAGAGAGAGGGGGGAGACATCTTTAATTCAGTGGTACAAGTGGGGAGAGAGAGAGGGGGGAGACATCTTTAATTCAGTGGTACAAGTGGGGAGAGAGAGAGGGGGAGACATCTTTAATTCAGTGGTACAAGTGGGGAGAGAGAGAGGGGGGAGATATCTTTAGTTCAGTGGTACAAGTGGGGAGAGAGAGAGAGGGGAGACATCTTTAGTTCAGTGGTACAAGTGGGGAGAGAGAGAGGGGGGAGACATCTTTAGTTCATTGGTACAAGTGGGGAGAGAGAGAGAGGGGAGACATCTTTAGTTCATTGGTACAAGTGGGGAGAGAGAGAGAGAGGGGAGACATCTTTAGTTCAGTGGTACAAGTGGGGAGAGAGAGAGAGAGGGGAGACATCTTTAGTTCATTGGTACAAGTGGGGAGAGAGAGAGAGAGGGGAGACATCTTTAGTTCAGTGGTACAAGTGGGGAGAGAGAGAGAGGGGAGACATCTTTAGTTCATTGGTACAAGTGGGGAGAGAGAGAGAGAGGGGAGACATCTTTAATTCAGTGGTACAAGTGGGGAGAGAGAGAGGGGGGAGACATCTTTAATTCAGTGGTACAAGTGGGGAGAGAGAGAGAGGGGAGACATCTTTAATTCAGTGGTACAAGTGGGGAGAGAGAGAGAGGGGAGACATCTATTATTTTTCAACAAGGTAAAAAGAGAACAAGAGACCTCTCTTAATCAAAATTCTATACATCAGCAGTGTGCTGCTATACTATTATTTATAATAGTTACAGAGTGTTAATAACTAGTGTGCTGTCACACTATGATAGTTACCCCGGGAAGATAACCTGTGTGAACCATGAATCACATACTTGTCTCATATTTGAGAATCTTGACTGACGAAACGTTTCGCCATCCACTGGCTTCTTCAGTCCAATATAAAGAATGGTAGATGAGGAGGTTCAGATAAGTACTTCAATCAAGACTGATGGACTGAACACATCGACTCCAGGCTGAGGGACTGATTTCCTCAAACTACTCCTCATCTTCCACCATTCTGTTTTGGACTGAAGAAGCCACTGACTGATTGACGAAACGTCTCCTCAATAAAGATTACCAAATATTGCACAAGTTTCTCATTCTTAAACTTGTAGGTTTTCTACACCATTTATATCACATACGTGAAACATGTTCGAGCCTGAGTAGCAGTGGGGGCAGGGTAGGGTAGGTGTCAGGGTAGGTGTCAGGGTAGGTGTCAGGGTAGGGTAGGTGTCAGGGTAGGTGTCAGGGTAGGGTAGGTGTCAGGGTAGGTGTCAGGGTAAGGTAGGTGTCAGGGTAGGGTAGGTGTCAGGGTAGGTGTCAGGGTAAGGTAGGTGTCAGGGTAGGGTAGGTGTCAGGGTAGGTGTCAGGGTAGGGTAGGTGTCAGGGTAGGTGTCAGGGTAGGGTAGGTGTCAGGGTAGGTGTCAGGGTAGGGTAGGGTAGGTGTCAGGGTAGGGTAGGTGTCAGGGTAGGGTAGGTGTCAGGGTATGGTAGGTGTCAGGGTAGGGTAGGTGTCAGGGTAGGGTAGGTGTCAGGGTAGGGTAGGTGTCAGGGTAGGGTAGGTGTCAGGGTATGGGTAGGTGTCAGGGTAGGGTAGGTGTCAGGGTATGGGTAGGTGTCAGGGTAGGGTAGGTGTCAGGGTAGGGTAGGTGTCAGGGTAGGGTAGGTGTCAGGGTATGGGTAGGTGTCAGGGTAGGGTAGGTGTCAGGGTATGGGTAGGTGTCAGGGTAGGGTAGGTGTCAGGGTAGGGTAGGTGTCAGGGTAGGGTAGGTGTCAGGGTATGGGTAGGTGTCAGGGTAGGGTAGGTGTCAGGGTAGGGTAGGTGTCAGGGTATGGGTCATGGTTGGGTAGGTGTCAGGGTAGGGAAGGTGTCAGGGTAGGGTAGGTGTCAGGGTAGGGTAGGTGTCAGGGTATGGGTAGGTGTCAGGGTAGGGTAGGTGTCAGGGCAGGGTAGGTGTCAGGGTAGGGTAGGTGTCAAGGTATGGGTAGGTGTCAGGGTAGGGTAGGTGTCAGGGTAGGGTAGGTGTCAGGGTAGGGTAGGTGTCAGGGTATGGGTCATGGTTGGGTAGGGAAGGTGTCAGGGTAGGGTAGGTGTCAGGGTAGGGTAGGTGTCAGGGTAGGGTAGGTGTCAGGGTAGGGTAGGTGTCAGGGTATGGTAGGTGTCAGGGTAGGGGCCATGGTTGGGTAGGTGTCAGGGTAGGGTAGGTGTCAGGGTGGGGGTCATAGTTGGGTAGGTGTCAAGGTAGGGGTCATGGTTGGGTAGGTGTCAGGTTCAGGGTAGGGTAGGGGTCATGGTTGGGTAGGGGTCAGGTTCAGGGTAGGGTAGGGGTCATGGTTGGGTAGGAATCAGGTTCAGGGTAGGGTAGGGGTCAGGTTCAGGGTAAGGAAGGGGTCATGGTTGGGTAGGGGTCAGGTTCAGGGTAGGGTAGGGGTCATGGTTGGGTAGGAATCAGGTTCAGGGTAGGGTAGGGGTCAGGTTCAGGGTAAGGAAGGGGTCAGGTTCAGAGTAAGGAAGGGGTCATGGTTGGGTAGGGGTCAGGTTCAGAGTAAGGAAGGGGTCATGGTTGGGTAGGAATCAGGTTCAAGGTAGGGTAGGGGTCAGGTTCAGGGTAAGGAAGGGGTCATGGTTGGGTAGGGGTCAGGTTCAGAGTAAGGAAGGGGTCATGGTTGGGTAGGGGTCAGGTTCAGGGTAAGGTAGGGGGCACGTAGCACTGTCATCAGTGGTCACCCTAGAAGAGGCAAATCACTTTGACGTCATCAGCCTGTTCAGTTTCCATGCTAGAGGGTCACACTGACAGATCCGCGTCCAGGGGAAGGTGGAGAGAGGGTAATGGGAGGGGGAGTAGGCAATTCCGACACTAGTGCAACCCTGCGTAAAGGTCAAAGTGTGGTTTGTGATCCCTCCTGTGTATGTTGCCACCTTCCTGCCGCAGTGTAACGTTAATGATAAACCAGGAAGCCATTGAGGAACCCAATTAAAAGCCATGGCAGCCGGTGGCAAACCTTGCCAATTTACTAATAGGCAACTCCACTGTTGCAGCAACAGTTGCCATGTATCACTCTCAGGAAAATTACTCTTTTTTTTTTTGAGGGGGGAGGAATTAAGTGTTTGTTAGCTTGTTTAAAATTTCTTCTTGATTATTATGCCTCTTGGCTTTACTCTTCTTCCCCCTCCTCCTCCTCCTCCTCCTCCTCCTCCTCCTCCTCTTCTTCTTCTTCTTCTTCTTCCTCTTCTTCCTCTTCTTCTTCTTCTTCTTCTTCTTCTTCTTCTTCTTCTTCTTCATCGCAGTTCATTATGAATAAACAGTATTTAGTTAATCCTTAGGTAATTGGCTGTTCTGTGTATGGTTATTAGACTGTGTGTGCTTGTTTGTACGTGTGTGTGTGTGTGTGTACTCACCTAGTTGTACTTACCTAGTTGTGGTTGCAAGGGTCGATTCACAGCTCCTGGTCCCGCCTCTTCACTGGCCACTACTGGGTCACTCTTCTCGCTCCATGAACTTTATCATACCTCTTATTAGAGCTATGTATGGATCCTGCCTCAACTATATCACTTCCCAAACTATTCCACTTCCTGACTACTCTGTGGCTGAAGTGTACTCAACTAATTGTGGTTGCAGGGGTCGAGACTCAGCTCCTGGCTCCGCCTCTTCACTTACCGCTACTGGGTCCTCCCTCTCCCTGCTCCATGACCATTATCATACCTCGTCTTAAAACTATGTATGGTTCCTGCCTCCACTATATCACCTGCCAGACTATTCCACTTCCTAACAACTCTGTGGCTGAAGAAATACTTCCTAACATCCCTTTGGCTCATCTGAGTCTTCAACTTCCAATTGTGACCCCTTGTTTCTGTGTCCCATCTCTGGAACATCCTGTCTCTGTCCACCTTATTTATTCCACGCAGTATTTTGTATGTCGTTATCATGTCATCCCCTTCTGTCCTCCAGTGTTGTCAGACCGATTTCCCTTAACCTTTCTTCTTAGGACATTTCCCATAGCTCTGGAACTAGCCTTGTTGCAAACCTTTGCACTTTCTTTAATTTCTTGACGTGCTTGACCAGATTTCCGTTCCAAACTGGTGCTGCGTACTCCAGTATGGGCCTGACGTACACAGTGTGTGTGTGTGTGTGTGTACTCACCTAATTGTGGTTGCAGGGGTCGAGACTCAGCTCCTGGCCCCGCCTCTTCACTGATCGCTACTGGATCCTCTCTCTCTCTGCTTCCTGAGCTTTGTCATACCTCTTCTTAAAACTATGTATGGTTCCTGCCTCCACTACTTCACTTGCTAGGCTATTCCACTTGCTGACAACTCTGTGACTGAAGAAATACTTCCTAACGTCCCTGTGACTCGTCTGAGTCTTCAGCTTCCAGTTGTGACCCCTTGTCCCTGTGTCCCCTCTCTGGAACATCCTATCTCTGTCCACCTTGTCTATTCCCCGCAGTATCTTGTATGTCGTTATCATGTCTCCCCTGACCCTTCTGTCCTCCAGTGTCATCAGTCCGATTTCCCTCAACCTTTCCTCGTACGTGTGTGTGTATGGGTGTACGTGTACATATGTGTGTGCTTGTGCGTGTGTGCATACGTGTACGTGAACTTGTACTCACCGAGAGCCTCGCTTCTGGCCTGGCGGCCTCTTTACCAACAATCGTCAACATTATTGGTTCCTGAACTCGTGGGTCCTATCATTCCTACTCTTGAAACTCTGTATTGAATTTGCCTCTACCACTTCCTCACCTGCTGAAAAAGTATTTCTTAACATCCCTGCGTCACATCTGTACCTTTAGCTTCAATCTATGACCCCTCGCCTCTATGCCTCTATGACCCCTCGCCTCTATGCCTCTCATTTCAAAAAAGTTGTTCCTATCTGCTCTCTTGGTATTACTGTTGGTTCGTGAACAGAATTGTTGGTGTTACTGTTGGCTCACGAACAGAACTGTTGGTGTCGTTGTTGTTGCTCTGATTTGCACACCTGTTGCAATTCAGAAGTGTAAAAAAACCACTCATTAATATGCAGAACATGTAATAAAGTTGGTAGAATTACCGACAATATGTAAAGTAAAAGGACACAAGTGCAACTAATGTGACATTTATTGTGGCAACGTTTCGCTCTCCAGGAGCTTTGTCAAGCCATTACCATTATCATGGCTTGATAAAGCTCCTGGAGAGCGAAACGTTGCCACAATAAATGTCACATTAGTTGCACTTGTGTCCTTTTACTTTACAATATGCAGAACAACCACTGTGAAAAAATAGTGAACTTCCAAGAGCTTTCGTGATTTCTCACGTTATCACATGTCCTCGATGTGATAATTCGTGAACGAGCTTTGAAGTTCATTGTTTTTTCGCAGTGGTTGTTCTTCATATTGTGATAACACAGAGTGATATTTGCTGCCACTGATACCTTCTGCTTTGCCTCAGAGAATCTCCCATCCTACCTGTTACTGCCTTGCAACATTGCAGAGCTCCTGACGACGCACGAGTGCGAAAGATCTTGAGCTAAAGATTTCCATCCTCATGTGGCTTGTTCTGCACCTTAAATTTATGTAATTTACGTCGTTTAATTTAAAATTTTGGAATCATTCTAGGTAATTTACTCACGTGTTACGATATAAGAGAGTTATATTCATCTGAAGTTGTGTAACTGTACCTATATCAACTTACTATTGTTACTGGAGGCTTTGACAGCTGTGTATAGGCTTTAACTTTGTGTTGTAGGCTTTGACAGGTGTGTGTAGTAGACTCGGACACCTGTCTGAATTTAGATTATCAACTTTTACCTGTCTTGTTTTAATTCCCATAATGTTAATTACCATTTTTGTATACATTTAAATAGGGCGATTATGTAGTTGGTGAGTGATGACCAGCATTGCTGGAATTATTAAGTACTGTAAAATAAATGCGCGGGAGAATGGCAACACTTCTCCCGCGCTGGATCAGCTGACAGGGCGGGTGTGGCGACGGTGACGTCACAGCGTCTTGGCGGGTAATAAGGCAAACTCGTGTTCAGTTTTTTTTTTTTTTTTAATTTAACTCTTAAGATCATCTCAGGCAAACTCAATATAAATGACACTTCGGTTAATTTATAATGCTCTTTTAAATACCTGTATTGAGATTGGTTATCTTAGGTAATTTACACTGTGTGGTATTTGTACGTATGTGTACCTGTGCCTAAATAAACTTACTTATGAACTAGATTTGTCTTGTTGTCCACGACACCTTGAGACAGTCCAGCTTCTTTTAACACAACACATTCCCTATCCCTATTCCCAATTCATCCTCTTCCTACTTTTGTACCATTCTTGATAAAATGAACTTGTGAAACGGGTAGGTTACGTCTGGCAGTGCGGGGCTGCCAAAATGAACTAGTGAAACCAGTGGATTACGTCTGGCAGCGCGGGACTGCCAGACGTAACTCACCCGTTTATTGTTTTTTATTTCCTTATTGTCGATAGATTATACGTTAAGCTAACGTAGTAGTGTATAATAAATATTACCGTTTCTATGCACTCTAGAGTGTGTGGAAATGCACTGAGGGCACCCTATGGACACTTCATGTGTAAATTGCTATTCCATCTTTGTTCACCCGAGATGTGATGGTTCATCAGAGACATGATGGTTCACCACAGACATGATGGTTCACCACAGACATGATGGTTCACCACAGACATGATGGTTCACCACAGACATGATGGTTCACCACAGACATGATGGTTCACCACAGACATGATGGTTCACCACAGACATGATACTATAAATCAATCAAAGAGCAGTATTTGCCTACCTCCATTACTTTTCTTTCTTCTCCCTTAAGTAAAGAAAAGTGCCTGTCCTTTTCCGTCATTCACCTCCCCCACCTTCTCAATCAACCCCCCGCCTGTCCCCCTCCCTCCATCCCTCCCTCAATCACTCTCCTCCTCCCCTCTCTCCCTCAGTCTCCTCCACCACCGGCTTTAAATTTGTACTCAGCTTCCATCACCACCTGGGGACACACAAGCACAATTCCCCAGACCAGACCAGCACTCATCTTCATAAGTGCTCCAAACTCCTTCCATTTGTCGACCCATAATGGAATTGCCTCCTCCTCCTGATCCTCCTCCTCCTCCTCCTCAGTTGTCTTCCCTTGTCATCTATTGCCGTCCTCCAGCCAATGTTTACCTTGGTCAGGTTTACGAGTGTATTGTCGATGCTCATTTTTTCGGTGATGTGGCGTGTTCCTGGATTTGTGTGTTTGTGGTGCGTCGTGTATTGTGTTCCTGTATTTGTATGTTTGTGCTGCTTCTAATTCCCTGGATGAAAAGCTCTTTAGACATCAGTGAGCAGCGTCTCTCTCTCTCTCTCTCTCTCTCTTTCTCAGTGTATATACATTAGAGTTTAGACACCTCGGTATATGTACACAAATATATACATCTCTCCGAGTATACACACTGATATAAACACCTCTCGGTGTATACACAGAAATACACAATAAACACATCTCAGTGTATGCACAGAGATACACACCTCTCCTGGATACACATACACACCTCTAAATGTATACACATCTCATTATATACACACCTCTGGGTGTATAGATCGTCAGAGTTGATGGATGGGAGAGTAATTAATTATATTCACATAATACATATTAATGGTGAGTTAAAGAAGCTAATAACCCGTATGAAAATATCTTTCACTGGAGGATTTAAATAGGTAATTAGTGGGTAATTTACCTTAATTACCTCCATTGTGAGTGCAGACAAGTGCAGTGCGAGGGATTACATTGTGAGTGTAGACAAGTGCAGTGCGAGGGATTACATTGTGAGTGTAGACAAGTGCAGGGCGGGGGAGGATTACATTGTGTGTGTAGACAAGTGCAGGGCGGGGGAGGATTACATTGTGAGTGTAGACAAGTGCAGGGCGGGGGAGGATTACATTGTGTGTGTAGACAAGTGCAGGGCAGGGCGGGGGAGGATTACATTGTGAGTGTAGACAAGTGCAGGGCGGGGGAGGATTACTACATTTGTGTGTAGACAAGTGCAGGGCGGGGGAGGATTACATTGTGAGTGTAGACAAGTGTAGACAAGTGTAGGGGGGAGGATTGCATTGTGAGTGTAGACAAATGTAGGGCGGGGGAGGATTACATTGTGAGTGTAGACAAGTGCAGGCGGGGGAGGATTACATTGTGAGTGTAGACAAGTGCAGGGCGGGGGAGGATTGCATTGTGAGTGTAGACAAATGTAGGGCGGGGGAGGATTACATTGTGAGTGTAGACAAGTGCAGTCGGGGGAGGATTTCATTGTGAGTGTAGACAAGTGTAGGGCGGGGGAGGATTGCATTGTGAGTGTAGACAAGTGCAGGGCGGGGGAGGATTACACTGTGAGTGTAGATAAGTGCAGGGCGGGGAGGATTACATTGTGAGTGTAGACAAGTGCAGGGCGGGGGAGGATTACGTTGTGAGTGTAGACAAGTGCAGGGCGGGGGAGGATTACATTGTGAGTGTAGACAAGTGCAGGGCGGGGAGGATTACATTGTCATTGTAGACAAATGTAGGGCGAGGGAGGATTACATTGTCAGTGTAGACAAGTGTAGGGCGGGGGAGGATTACACTGTGAGTGTAGACAAGTGCAGGGCGGGGAGGATTACATTGTCAGTGTAGACAAGTGCAGGGCGGGGGAGGATTACATTGTGAGTGTAGACAAGTGCAGGGCGGGGGAGGATTACATTGTGAGTGTAGACAAGTGCAGTGCGAGGGATTACATTGTGAGTGTAGACAAGTGTAGGGCGGGGGAGGATTGCATTGTCAGTGTAGACAAGTGCAGGGCGGGGGAGGATTACATTGTGTGTGTAGACAAGTGCAGGGCGGGGTAGGATTACATTGTGAGTGTAGACAAGTGTAGGGCGGGGGAGGATTACATTGTCAGTGTAGACAAGTGTAGGGCGGGGAGGATTACATTGTCAGTGTAGACAAGTGTAGGGCGGGGGAGGATTGCATTGTCAGTGTAGACAAGTGCAGGGCGGGGGAGGATTACATTGTCAGTGTAGACAAGTGTAGGGCGGGGGAGGATTACGTTGTCAGTGTAGACAAGTGTAGGGCGGGGGAGGATTACATTGTCAGTGTAGACAAGTGTAGGGCGGGGAGGATTACATTGTCAGTGTAGACAAGTGTAGGGCGGGGGAGGATTACATTGTCAGTGTAGACAAGTGCAGGGCGGGGGAGGATTACATTGTCAGTGTAGCCACGTGTTGGGCGGGGGAGGATTACATTGTCAGTTTAGATAAGTGTAGGGCGGGGGAGGATTACACTGTGAGTGTAGACAAGTGCAGGACGGGGGAGGATTACATTGTCAGTGTAGACAAGTGTAGGGCGGGGGAGGATTACATTGTCAGTTTAGATAAGTGTAGGGCGGGGGAGGATTACACTGTGAGTGTAGACAAGTGCAGGGCGGGGAGGATTACATTGTGAGTGTAGACAAGTGTAGGGCGGGGGAGGATTGCATTGTCAGTTTAGATAAATGTAGGGCGGGGGAGGATTACACTGTGAGTGTAGACAAGTGTAGGGCGGGGGAGGATTACACTGTGAGTGTAGACAAGTGTAGGGCGGGGGAGGATTACATTGTGAGTGTAGACAAGTGTAGGGCGGGGGAGGATTACATTGTGAGTGTAGACAAGTGTAGGGCGGGGGAGGATTACACTGTGAGTGTAGACAAGTGCAGGGCTGGGGAGGATTACATTGTGAGTGTAGACAAGTGTAGGGCGGGGGAGGATTACACTGTGAGTGTAGACAAGTGCAGGGCTGGGGAGGATTACACTGTGAGTGTAGACAAGTGCAGGGCGGGGGACTACATTCAGTGGGATATTCTGGGGTGACACAGTTAAGCTTAAAGAAGGAGGTGTCAGGAAACATGTTCAACCTTTCACCTCATCCAGACATCGAACCTAGTTCCTTCAGTTGTAAGCCGGAGGCGCTACCACTTGAGCGGTCGTGTAGTAAACATGTGGAGAGACAGGTGCAAGGTAGCACCATGGCATTGAATAATAGGAAGAGACGCACCGGAGGATGGCAGGATAGATGGTGATAGATGGAGAAATATAGTGAGGAAAGAAGAGAAGGAATGAGAAAGAAGTAATCTTGCTTGTAGTATTTTCCCTCAGGTTGTGTTACTGTGTTGTGGTTGTTGATGGTATGTGAGGCACTTAATTACTGCTTTCTCTCTCTCTCTCTCTCTATCTCTCTCGATCCCTC
This sequence comes from Cherax quadricarinatus, assembly GCF_038502225.1. Lineage (NCBI taxonomy): Eukaryota > Metazoa > Arthropoda > Malacostraca > Decapoda > Parastacidae > Cherax > Cherax quadricarinatus. Next base: position 6,465,774 of record NC_091335.1, on the reverse strand, counting down.
ATACACACACACACACACACACACACACACACACACACACACACACACACACACACACACATACACATACACACACACACACATACACACACACACACATACACACACACACCTTCCCTTCCCTCTCATCTCTCCTTCCCTGGCTCTCACACCTTCCCTTTCTCACCCCATTCCCTATCTCTCACCTCCTTCCCCTCTCTTAATGACCCCATCACCCTTCTCCCTGTGTCACACTCCCCCTGTCCTCCTGCATGACCTTCTCTCCATGTTGAAGATACTCCCTCCCCTCTGCATGGCACTTATCCTCCTGCATGACCCTCCTTCCCCTCTACATGACACTCATCCTCCTGCATGACCCTCCTTCCCCTCTACATGGCACTCATCCTCCTGCATGACCCTCCTTCCCCTCTACATGGCACTCATCCTCCTGCATGACCCTCCTTCCCCTCTACATGGCACTCATCCTCCTGCATGACCCTCCTTCCCCTCTACATGACACTCATCCTCCTGCATGACCCTCCTTCCCCTCTACATGGCACTCATCCTCCTGCATGACCCTCCTTCCCCTCTACATGGCACTCATCCTCCTGCATGACCCTCCTTCCCCTCTACATGGCACTCATCCTCCTGCATGACCCTCCTTCCCCTCTACATGGCACTCATCCTCCTGCATGACCCTCCTTCCCCTCTACATGGCACTCATCCTCCTGCATGACCCTCCTTCCCCTCTACATGGCACTCATCCTCCTGCATGACCCTCCTTCCCCTCTACATGACACTCATCCTCCTGCATGACCCTCCTTCCCCTCTACATGGCACTCATCCTCCTGCATGACCCTCCTTCCCCTCTACATGACACTCATCCTCCTGCATGACCCTCCTTCCCCTCTGCATGGCACTCATCCTCCTGCATGACCCTCCTTCCCCTCTACATGACACTCATCCTCCTGCATGACCCTCCTTCCCCTCTACATGGCACTCATCCTCCTGCATGACCCTCCTTCCCCTCTACATGGCACTCATCCTCCTGCATGACCCTCCTTCCCCTCTACATGGCACTCATCCTCCTGCATGACCCTCCTTCCCCTCTACATGGCACTCATCCTCCTGCATGAACCTTCCTCCCCTCTGCATGGCACCCCTGTGTCTTGTGAACTACCTACTGAGTGGCTGGCACCCCGTGTATGTCATGACAATGTTGATGACACGTGGCACTCTCAGGCACGCTTAAGATTATTCTGTGTTACATTACAACTAATGTCCGCAGCGTGAGTGCCACAGACGTAATTCCTAATAGTAATTACTTTAATTACCCAGCAACTCAGAGGCGAGAATTTGTGGGTGTTTAATTACAGGAAGTAGCAATTAACAAGAGGTGAAAGTTAGTGTGTTCGTCTCTATGATAACTGACTCACACAGTGTTGTCTGGGGTCGCTCCAGTTACTGACACACACAGTGTTGTCTGGGGTCGCTCCAGTTACTGACACACACAGTGTTGTCTGGGGTCGCTCCAGTTACTGACACACACAGTGTTGTCTGGGGTCGCTCCAGTTACTGACACACACAGTGTTGTCTGGGGTCGCTCCAGTTACTGACACACACAGTGTTGTCTGGGGTCGCTCCAGTTACTGACACACACAGTGTTGTCTGGGGTCGCTCCAGTTACTGACACACACAGTGTTGTCTGGGGTCGCTCCAGTTACTGACACACACAGTGTTGTCTGGGGTCGCTCCAGTTACTGACACACACAGTGTTGTCTGGGGTCGCTCCAGTTACTGACACACACAGTGTTGTCTGGGGTCGCTCCAGTTACTGACACACACAGTGTTGTCTGGGGTCGCTCCAGTTACTGACACTCACAGTGTTGTCTGGGGTCGCTCCAGTTACTGACACTCACACAGTGTTGTCTGGGGTCGCTCCAGTTACTAACACTCACACAGTGTTGTCTGAGGTCGCTCCAGTTACTGGCACTCACACAGTGTTGTCTGGGGTTGCTCCAGTTACTGACACTCACACAGTGTTGTCTGGGGTCGCTCCAGTTACTGACACTCACACAGTGTTGTCTGGGGTCGCTCCAGTTACTGACACTCACACAGTGTTGTCTGGGGTCGCTCCAGTTACTGACACTCACACAGTGTTGTCTGGGGTCGCTCCAGTTACTGACACTCACACAGTGTTGTCTGGGGTCGCTCCAGTTTCTGACACTCACACAGTGTTGTCTGGGGTCGCTCCAGTTACTGACACTCATACAGTGTTGTCTGGGGTCGCTCCAGTTACTGACACTCATACAGTGTTGTCTGGGGTCGCTCCAGTTACTGACACACGAAGTGTTGTCTGAGGTCGCTCCAGTTACTGACACTCACACAGTGTTGTCTGGGGTCGCTCCAGTTAATGACACTCACACAGTGTTGTCTGGGGTCGCTCCAGTTACTGACACTCACACAGCGTTGTCTGGGGTCGCTCCAGTCACTGACACTCACACAGTGTTGTCTGGGGTCGCTCCAGTTACTGACGCTCACACATTGTTGTCTGGGGTCGCTCCAGTCACTGACACTCACTCAGTGTTGTCTGGGGTCGCTCCAGTCACTGACACTCACACAGTGTTGTCTGGGGTAGCTCCAGTTACTGACACTCACACATTGTTGTCTGGGGTCGCTCCAGTCACTGACACTCACACAGTGTTATCTGGGGTCGCTCTAGTCACTGACACTCACTGAGTGTTGTCTGGGGACTCTCCAGTCACTGACACTCACACAGTGTTGTCTGGGGTCGCTCCAGTTACTGACACTCACACATTGTTGTCTGGGGTCGCTCCAGTCACTGACACTCACACAGTGTTGTCTGGGGTCGCTCTAGTCACTGACACTCACTCAGTGTTGTCTGGGGTCGCTCCAGTCACTGACACTCACACAGTGTTGTCTGGGGTCGCTCCAGTTACTGACACTCACACAGTGTTGTCTGGGGTCGCTCCAGTTACTAGCACTCACACAGTGTTGTCTGGGGTCGCTCCAGTTACTGACACTCACACAGTGTTGTCTGGGGTCGCTCCAGTTACTGACACTCACACAGTGTTGTCTGGGGTCGCTCCAGTTACTGACACTCACACAGTGTTGTCTGGGGTCGCTCCAGTTACTGACACTCACACAGTGTTGTCTGGGGTCGCTCCAGTTACTGACACTCACACAGTGTTGTCTGGGGTCGCTCCAGTTACTGACACTCACACAGTGTTGTCTGGGGTCGCTCCAGTTACTGACACTCACACAGTGTTGTCTGGGGTCGCTCCAGTCACTGACACTCACACAGTGTTGTCTGGGGTCGCTCCAGTTACTGACACTCACACAGTGTTGTCTGGGGTCGCTCCAGTTACTGACACTCACACAGTGTTGTCTGGGGTCGCTCCAGTTACTGACACTCACACAGTGTTGTCTGGGGTCGCTCCAGTTACTGACACTCACACAGTGTTGTCTGGGGTCGCTCCAGTTACTGACACTCACTCGGGAAAACATTGTGACAAGTTGAAGATTAAGACACATGTACAACAGTTGGGTATCTGTATTGATGAAACGTTTCGCCTAAACAGTAGTCTTCTTCAGTTAAATACAAAAGGAGCAGTAGTAATGAAAGAAAGATGATGTAGTCAGTCCATCATTCTTGGACAAAAAGTATTTGCGGTGGTCAGTCCCTCAGCCTGGCTGGGGAGGGACTGACCACCTCAAATACTTTTTCTCCAAGATTGATGGACTGATGATGTCATCTTTATTTCATTAGTGTTTATGTGAAAGTTAGTGTGTTCGTCTCTCTGATAACAGACTCTCACAGTGTTGTCAGGGTCAGTGTGTGGCTGCTTCTCAGTGGACGGAGGATCAAGGCTTCCCCAGCATTTGGTCAAAATGTTCCACACGTTTGATTGTTTTACGGAAGCCAGTCTACTACTCGAGGGACATTAAGACTGCATATCATACAACTTGCCAGTGATAGTTTAATACCTTAAACAAGGTTTACAGCAGTCTTATTGTATGTACACTGAGAGATATAACACCTCTGAATGACGTCAAAACTGTGACTTACTTCCACTGGATATTTAACTTGAGTATTTAGCAACGGTGAATGGCACTTCAATCAGAAGTGAAGGTGAGGTTCATTAAGTCGTAACACCTGAGAAGGAAGTCTGTGTGGGAGTTAATTTTCATTGATGGACAACTTGATGGAGAACTTCCTCAATACCTGAAGATTTCAAGCAGATGGGATCTGATATTCACTAGTTATCACATGGACACTAATATTCCCACATTTTCAATAAAATGGAAGATCGGGAGGAATTCGGACCAAAACTAAGTTAACCCTCATAAAGGAACACCAACGTTGAAGAAAATATGTAACTAGAAGTTGTCTAACAAGGACCTCGGTCAGGTGACCAAACGCTGCAGCTGCGGGTCATCACATGACTCAGACCCGCGTCAGGAAACACTTGTCCTGTTTCCTGACGAACCTTACCTAACCTAAGGCCATTTTAACTACACTACCATTTGTTATTCTCATCGTCAGTCAAGCAGGTGGCTTCATGTAAGGTGGCGTGATTGTGGCAGCTGGTTGAGGGGTCAACCAGCTTACGTGGGTCCAACCTGAACGCCTCTTTTTACCTATATGACTTACGAGTTTAGCGCTTACCCCTCGTTAAAATGAAGTTAATGAGAGCTTCTCAAGAGCTGTTATTATCGTAATGTTAATTGTTTTGTTAATGTCTTATTGCTAGTTTTGTTACTGGTTTCATCACTACATTGGTGATGGTGCTAGTACTGCTGGTGCTGGTGATAGTGTTGGTGATGGTGCTAGTACTGCTGGTGCTGGTGATAGTGTTGGTGATGGTGCTAGTACTGCTGGTGCTGGTGATAGTGTTGGTGATGGTGCTAGTACCGCTGGTGCTGGTGATAGTGTTGGTGATGGTGCTAGTACTGCTGGTGCTGGTGGTAGTGTTGGTGATGGTGCTAGTACTGCTGGTGATGGTGCTAGTACCGCTGGTGATGGTGCTAGTACTGCTGGTGATGGTGCTAGTACCGCTGGTGCTGGTGATAGTGTTGGTGATGGTGCTAGTACTGCTGGTGATGGTGCTAGTACTGCTGGTGCTGGTGATAGTGTTGGTGATGGTGCTAGTACTGCTGGTGCTGGTGATAGTGTTGGTGATGGTGCTAGTACTGCTGGTGCTGGTGATAGTGTTGGTGATGGTGCTAGTACTGCTGGTGCTGGTGATAGTGTTGGTGATGGTGCTAGTACTGCTGGTGCTGGTGATAGTGTTGGTGATGGTGCTAGTACTGCTGGTGCTGGTGATAGTGTTGGTGATGGTGCTAGTACTGCTGGTGCTGGTGATAGTGTTGGTGATGGTGCTAGTACTGCTGGTGATGGTGCTAGTACTGCTGGTGCTGGTGATAGTGTTGGTGATGGTGCTAGTACTGCTGGTGATGGTGCTAGTACTGCTGGTGATGGTGATAGTGTTGGTGATGGTGCTAGTACTGCTGGTGCTGGTGATAGTGTTGGTGATGGTGCTAGTACTGCTGGTGATGGTGATAGTGTTGGTGATGGTGCTAGTACTGCTGGTGATGGTGCTAGTACTGCTGGTGCTGGTGATAGTGTTGGTGATGGTGCTAGTACTGCTGGTGCTGGTGATGGTGCTAGTACTGCTGGTGATGGTGCTAGTACTGCTGGTGCTGGTGATAGTGTTGGTGATGGTGCTAGTACTGCTGGTGCTGGTGATAGTGTTGGTGATGGTGCTAGTACTGCTGGTGCTGGTGATAGTGATGGTGATGGTGCTAGTACTGCTGGTGATGGTGCTAGTACTGCTGGTGATGGTGATAGTGTTGGTGATGGTGCTAGTACTGCTGGTGCTGGGGGTAGTACTGCTGGTGCTGGTGATAGTGTTGGTGATGGTGCTAGTACTGCTGGTGATGGTGCTAGTACTGCTGGTGCTGGTGATAGTGTTGGTGATGGTGCTAGTACTGCTGGTGCTGGGGGTAGTACTGCTGGTGCTGGTGATAGTGTTGGTGATGGTGCTAGTACTGCTGGTGATGGTGCTAGTACTGCTGGTGCTGGTGATAGTGTTGGTGATGGTGCTAGTACTGCTGGTGCTGGTGATGGTGCTAGTACTGCTGGTGGTAGTGTTGGTGATGGTGCTAGTACTGCTGGTGCTGGTGGTTGTGTTGGTGATGGTGCTAGTACTGCTGGTGCTGATGATGGTGCTAGTACTGCTGGTGCTGGTGGTAGTGTTGGTGATGGTGCTAGTACGGCTGGTGCTGGTGATGGTGCTAGTACTGCTGGTGCTGGTGGTAGTGTTGGTGATGGTGCTAGTACCGCTGGTGCTGGTGATGGTGCTAGTACTGCTGATGGTAGTGTTGGTGATGGTGCTAGTACTGCTGGTGCTGGTGGTAGTGTTGGTGATGGTGCTAGTACTGCAGGTGGTAGTGTTGGTGATGGTGCTAGTACTGCTGTGCTGGTGATAGTGTTGGTGATGGTGCTAGTACTGCTGGTGCTGGTGGTAGTGTTGGTGATGGTGCTAGTACTGCTGGTGCTGGTGGTAGTGTTGGTGATGGTGCTAGTACTGCTGGTGCTGGTGGTAGTGTTGGTGATGGTGCTAGTACTACTGATGCTGGTGGTAGCGTTGGTGATGGTGCTAGTACCGCTGGTGCTGGTGATAGTGTTGGTGATGGTGCTAGTACTGCTGGTGATAGTGTTGGTGCTGATGGTAGTGTTGGTGATGGTGCTAGTACTGCTGGTGCTGGTGGTAGTGTTGGCGATGGTGCTAGTACTGCTGGTGCTGGTGGTAGTGTTGGTGATGGTGCTAGTACTGCTGGTGCTGGTGATAGTGTTGGTGATGGTGCTAGTACTGCTGGTGCTGGTGATAGTGTTAGTGCTAGTACTGCTGGTGCTGGTGATAGTGTTGGTGATGGTGCTAGTAGTGCTGGTGCTGGTGGTAGTGTTGGTGATGGTGCTAGTACCGCTGGTGATGGTGGAGTGTTGGTGATGGTGCTAGATAGTGTTGGTGATGGTGCTAATACCGCTGGTGCTGGTGATAGTGTTGGTGATGGTGCTAGTACAGCTGGATCTGGTGGTAGTGTTGGTGATGGTGCTAGTACTGGTGGTGCTGGTGGTAGTGTTGGTGATGGTGCTATTACCGCTGGTGCTGGTGATAGTGTTGGTGATGGTGCTAGTACTGCTGGTGCTGGTGATAGTGTTGGTGATGGTGGTAGTGTTGGCGATGGTGCTAGTACCGCTGGTGCTGGTGATAGTATTGGTGATGGTGCTAGTACCGCTGGTGCTGGTGATAGTGTTGGTGATGGTGTGCTGGTGCTGGTGGTAGTGTTGGTGATGGTGCTAGTACCGCTGGTGCTGGTGATAGTGTTGGTGATGGTGCTAGTACCGCTGGTGCTGGTGATAGTGTTGGTGATGGTGCTAGTACCGCTGGTGCTGGTGATAGTGTTGGTGATGGTGCTAGTACTGCTGGTGCTCGTGGTAGTGTTGGTGATGGTGCTAGTACCGCTGGTGTTGGTGATGGTGCTAGTACTGCTGGTGCTGGTGATAGTGTTGGTGATGGTGCTAGTACCGCTGGATGCTGGTAGTAATGTTGGTGATGGTGCTAGTACTGCTGGTGCTGGTGGTAGTGTTGGTGATGGTGCTAGTACTGCTGGTGGTAGTGTTGGTGATGGTGCTAGTACTGCTGGTGCTGGTGGTAGTGTTGGTGATGGTGCTAGTACTGCTGGTGCTGGTGGTAGTGTTGGTGATGGTGCTAGTACCGCTGGTGCTGGTGATAGTGTTGGTGATGGTGCTAGTACTGCTGGTGATAGTGTTGGTGCTGGTGGTGTTGGTGATGGTGCTAGTACTGCTGGTGCTGGTGGTAGTGTTGGTGATGGTGCTAGTACTGCTGGTGCTGGTGATAGTGTTGGTGATGGTGCTAGTACTGCTGGTGCTGGTGGTAGTGTTGGTGATGGTGCTAGTACTGCTGGTGCTGGTGATAGTGTTGGTGATGGTGCTAGTACTGCTGGTGCTGGTGATAGTGTTGGTGATGGTGGTAGTGTTGGTGATGGTGCTAGTACCGCTGGTGATAGTGTTGGAGATGGTGCTAGTACCTCTGGTGCTGGTGATAGTGTTGGTGATGGTGCTAATACCGCTGGTGCTGGTGATAGTGTTGGTGATGGTGCTAGTACTGCTGGTGCTGGTGGTAGTGTTGGTGATGGTGCTAGTACTGGTGGTGCTGGTGGTAGTGTTGGTGATGGTGCTAGTACCGCTGGTGCTGGTGATAGTGTTGGTGATGGTGCTAGTACTGCTGGAGCTGGTGATAGTGTTGGTGATGGTGGTAGTGTTGGCGATGGTGCTAGTACCGCTGGTGCTGGTGATAGTATTGGTGATGGTGCTAGTACCGCTGGTGCTGGTGATAGTGTTGGTGATGGTGCTAATACCGCTGGTGCTGGTGATAGTGTTGGTGATGGTGCTAGTACTGCTGGTGCTGGTGGTAGTGTTGGTGATGGTGCTAGTACCGCTGGTGCTGGTGATAGTGTTGGTGATGGTGCTAGTACCGCTGGTGCTGGTGGTAGTGTTGGTGATGGTGCTAGTACTGCTGGTGCTGGTGGTAATGTTGGTGATGGTGCTAGTACTGCTGGTGCTAGTGATAGTGTTGGTGATGGTGGTAGTGTTGATGATGGTGCTAGTACCGCTGGTGCTGGTGGTAGTGTTGGTGATGGTGCTAGTACTGCTGGTGCTGGTGGTAGTGTTGGTGATGGTGCTAGTACTGCTGGTGCTGGTGGTAGTGTTGGTGATGGTGCTAGTACTGCTGGTGCTGGTGGTAGTGTTGGTGATGGTGCTAGTATCGCTGGTGCTGGTGGTAGTGTTGGTGATGGTGCTAGTACTGCTGGTGCTGGTGGTAGTGTTGGTGATGGTGCTAGTACTGCTGCTGCTGTTGATAGTGTTGGTGATGGTGCTAGTACTGCTGGTGCTGGTGATAGTGTTGGTGATGGTGGTAGTGTTGGTGATGGTGCTAGTACCGCTGGTGATAGTGTTGGTGATGGTGCTAATACCGCTGGTGCTGGTGATAGTGTTGGTGATGGTGCTAGTACTGCTGGTGCTGGTGGTAGTGTTGGTGATGGTGCTAGTACTGCTGGTGCTGGTGGTAGTGTTGGTGATGGTGCTAGTACTGGTGGTGCTGGTGGTAGTGTTGGTGATGGTGCTAGTACCGCTGGTGATAGTGTTGGTGATGGTGCTAGTACTGCTGGTGCTGGTGATAGTGTTGGTGATGGTGGTAGTGTTGGTGATATTGCTAGTACCGCTGGTGCTGGTGATAGTATTGTATTGGTGATGGTGCTAGTACCGCTGGTGCTGGTGGTAGTGTTGGTGATGGTGCTAGTACTGCTGGTGCTGGTGGTAGTGTTGGTGATGGTGCTAGTACTGCTGGTGCTGGTGGTAGTGTTGGTGATGGTGCTAGTACTGCTGGTGCTGGTGATAGTGTTGGTGATGGTGCTAGTACCGCTGGTGCTGGTGATAGTGTTGGTGATGGTGCTAGTACTGCTGGTGCTGGTGGTAGTGTTGGTGATGGTGCTAGTACTGCTGGTGCTGGTGGTAGTGTTGGTGATGGTGCTAGTACCGCTGGTGCTGGTGATAGTGTTGGTGATGGTGCTAGTACTGCTGGTGGTAGTGCTGGTGATGGTAGTAGTGTTGGTGATGGTGCTAGTACCGCTGGTGCTGGTGGTAGTGTTGGTGATGGTGCTAGTACTGCTGGTGCTGGTGGTAGTGTTGGTGATGGTGCTAGTACTGCTGGTGCTGGTGGTAGTGTTGGTGATGGTGCTAGTACTGCTGGTGCTGGTGGTAGTGTTGGTGATGGTGCTAGTACTGCTGGTGGTGGTGATAGTGTTGGTGATGGTGCTAGTACTGCTGGTGCTGGTGGTAGTGTTGGTGATGGTGCTAGTACCGCTGGTGCTGGTGATAGTATTGGTGATGGTGCTAGTACCGCTGGTGCTGGTGATAGTGTTGGTGATGGTGCTAGTACCGCTGTTGCTGGTAATAGTGTTGGTGATGGTGCTAGTACCGCTGGTGCTGGTGATAGTGTTGGTGATGGTGCTAGTGGTAGTGTTGGTGATGGTGGTAGTGTTGGTGATGGTGCTAGTACCGCTGGTGCTGGTGGTAGTGTTGGTGATGGTGCTAGTACTGCTGGTGCTGGTGGTAGTGTTGGTGATGGTGCTAGTAATGCTGGTGCTGGTGGTAGTGTTGGTGATGGTGCTAGTACTGCTGGTGCTGGTGGTAGTGTTGGTGATGGTGCTAGTACTGTTGGTGCTGCTGGTAGTGTTGGTGATGGTGCTAGTACTGCTGGTGCTGGTGATAGTGTTGGTGATGGTGCTAGTACCGCTGGTGCTGGTGTTAGTGTTGGTGATGGTGCTAGTACTGCTGGTGCTGGTGGTAGTGTTGGTGATGGTGCTAGTACTGCTGGTGCTGGTGGTAGTGTTGGTGATGGTGGTAGTGTTGGTGATGGTGCTAGTACCGCTGGTGCTGGTGATAGTGTTGGTGATGGTGCTAGTACTGCTGATGGTAGTGTTGGTGATGGTGCTAGTACTGCTGGTGCTGGTGGTAGTGTTGGTGATGGTGCTAGTACTGCTGGTGCTGGTGGTAGTGTTGGTGATGGTGCTAGTACTGCTGGTGCTGGTGGTAGTGTTGGTGATGGTGCTAGTACCGCTGGTGCTGGTGATAGTGTTGGTGATGGTGCTAGTACCGCTGGTGCTGGTGGTAGTGTTGGTGATGGTGCTAGTACCGCTGGTGCTGGTGGTAGTGTTGGTGATGGTGCTAGTACTGCTGGTGCTGGTGGTAGTGTTGGTGATGGTGCTAGTACTGCTGGTGCTGGTGGTAGTGTTGGTGATGGTGCTAGTACTGCTGGTGCTGGTGGTAGTGTTGGTGATGGTGCTAGTGGTGCTGGTGGTAGTGTTGGTGATGGTGCTAGTACTGCTGGTGCTGGTGGTAGTGTTGGTGATGGTGCTAGTACCGCTGGTGCTGGTGGTAGTGTTGGTGATGGTGCTAGTACTGCTGGTGCTGGTGATAGTGTTGGTGATGGTGCTAGTACTGCTGGTGCTGGTGGTAGTGTTGGTGATGGTGATAGTGTTGGTGATGGTGCTAGTACTGCTGGTGCTGGTGGTAGTGTTGGTGATGGTGCTAGTACTGCTGGTGCTGGTGGTAGTGTTGGTGATGGTGCTAGTACTGCTGGTGCTGGTGGTAGTGTTGGTGATGGTGCTAGTACTGCTGGTGCTGGTGGTAGTGTTGGTGATGGTGCTAGTACTGCTGGTGCTGTTGATAGTGTTGGTGATGGTGCTAGTACTGCTGGTGCTGGTGGTAGTGTTGGTGATGGTGCTAGTACCGCTGGTGCTGGTGGTAGTGTTGGTGATGGTGCTAGTACCGCTGGTGCTGGTGATATTGTTGATGATGGTGCTAGTACCGCTGGTACTGGTGATAGTGTTGGTGATGGTGCTAGTACCGCTGGTGCTGGTGGTAGTGTTGGTGATGGTGCTAGTGCTAGTGGTAGTGTTGGTGATGGTGGTAGTGTTGGTGATGGTGCTAGTACCGCTGGTGCTGGTGGTAGTGTTGGTGATGGTGCTAGTACTGCTGGTGCTGGTGGTAGTGTTGGTGATGGTGCTAGTAATGCTGGTGCTGTTGGTAGTGTTGGTGATGGTGCTAGTACTGCTGGTGCTGGTGGTAGTGTTGGTGATGGTGCTAGTACTGCTGGTGCTAGTGTTGGTAGTGTTGGTGATGGTGCTAGTACTGCTGGTGATGGTGTTAGTGTTGGTGATGGTGCTAGTACCGCTGGTGCTGGTGTTAGTGTTGGTGATGGTGCTAGTACTGCTGGTGCTGGTGGTAGTGTTGGTGATGGTGCTAGTACTGCTGGTGCTGGTGGTAGTGTTGGTGATGGTGATAGTGTTGGTGATGGTGCTAGTACCGCTGGTGCTGGTGGTAGTGTTGGTGATGGTGCTAGTACTGCTGGTGCTGGTGGTAGTGTTGGTGATGGTGCTAGTACTGCTGGTGCTGGTGGTAGTGTTGGTGATGGTGCTAGTACTGCTGGTGCTGGTGGTAGTGTTGGTGATGGTGCTAGTACTGCTGGTGCTGGTGGTAGTGTTGGTGATGGTGCTAGTACTGCTGGTGCTGGTGGTAGTGTTGGTGATGGTGCTAGTACCGCTGGTGCTGGTGGTAGTGTTGGTGATGGTGCTAGTACCGCTGGTGCTGGTGATACTGTTGATGATGGTGCTAGTACCGCTGGTACTGGTGATAGTGTTGGTGATGGTGCTAGTACCGCTGGTGCTGGTGGCAGTGTTGGTGATGGTGCTAGTGGTAGTGTTGGGTGATTTTGCTATTACTGCCTGTGCTGGTGGTAGTGTTGGTGATGGTGCTATTACTGCTGGTGCTGGTGGTAGTGTTGGTGATGGTGCTAGTGGTAGTGTTGGTGACGGTGCTAGTGGTAGTGTTGGTGATGGTGCTATTACTGCTGTGCTGGTGATAGTGTTGGTGATGGTGCTAGTACTGATGGTGCTAGTGGTAGTGTTGGTGATGGTGGGTGGTAGTGTTGGTGATGGTGCTGTTACTGCTGGTGCTGTTACTGCTGGTGCTGGTGGTAGTGTTGGTGATGGTGCTTGCACCACTGGTGCTAGTACCACTGGTGCTAGTACCGCTGGTGCTAGTGGTAGTGTTGGTGATGGTGCTAGTACTGCTGGTGCTGGTGGTAGTGTTGGTGATGGTGCTAGTTGTAGTGTTGGTGATGGTGCTGGTGCTGGTGGTAATGTTGGTGATGGTGCTTGTACCACTGGTGCTAGTACCACTAGTGCTAGTACCACTGGTGCTAGTACCACTGGTGCTAGTACCACTGGTGCTAGTACCGCTGGTGCTAGTATCACTGGTGCTAGTACCACTGGTGCTAGTACCACTGGTGCTAGTACCACTGGTGCTAGTGCCACTGGTGCTAGTACCGCTGGTGCTAGTATCACTGGTGCTAGTACCACTGGTGCTAGTACCACTGGTGCTAGTATCACTGGTGCTAGTACCACTAGTGCTAGTACCACTGGTGCTAGTATCACTGGTGCTAGTATCACTGGTGCTAGTACCACTGGTGCTAGTACCACTGGTGCTAGTACCGCTGGTGCTAGTACCACTGGTGCTAGTACCACTGGTGCTAGTACCACTGGTGCTAGTACCGCTGGTGCTAGTGCCACTGGTGCTAGTATCACTGGTGCTAGTACCACTGGTGCTAGTACCACTGGTGCTAGTACCGCTGGTGCTAGTACCACTGGTGCTAGTACCGCTGGTGCTAGTACCACTGGTGCTAGTACCGCTGGTGCTAGTACCACTGGTGCTAGTACCGCTGGTGCTAGTACCACTGGTGCTAGTACCGCTGGTGCTAGTACCACTGGTGCTAGTACCGCTGGTGCTAGTACCACTGGTGCTAGTACCGCTGGTGCTAGTACCGCTGGTGCTAGTACCACTGGTGCTAGTGTCACTGGTGCTAGTACCGCTGGTGCTAGTACCGCTGGTGCTAGTACCACTGGTGCTAGTACCACTGGTGCTAGTATCACTGGTGCTAGTACCACTGGTGCTAATACCACTGGTGCTAGTACCGCTGGTGCTAGTGGTAGTGTTGGTGATGGTGCTAGTACTGCTGGTGCTGGTGGTAGTGTTGGTGATGGTGCTAGTTGTAGTGTTGGTGATGGTGCTGTTACTGCTGGTGCTGGTGGTAGTGTTGGTGATGGTGCTTGCACCACTGGTGCTAGTACCACTAGTGCTAGTACCACTGGTGCTAGTACCACTGGTGCTAGTACCGCTGGTGCTAGTACCACTGGTGCTAGTATCACTGGTGCTAGTACCACTAGTGCTAGTACCACTGGTGCTAGTACCACTGGTGCTAGTACCGCTGGTGCTAGTACCACTGGTGCTAGTTCCACTGGTGCTAGTACCGCTGGTGCTAGTACCACTGGTGCTAGTATCACTGGTGCTAGTACCACTAGTGCTAGTACCACTGGTGCTAGTATCACTGGTGCTAGTATCACTGGTGCTAGTACCACTGGTGCTAGTACCACTGGTGCTAGTACCGCTGGTGCTAGTACCACTGGTGCTAGTACCACTGGTGCTAGTACCACTGGTGCTAGTACCGCTGGTGCTAGTGCCACTGGTGCTAGTATCACTGGTGCTAGTACCACTGGTGCTAGTACCACTGGTGCTAGTACCGCTGGTGCTAGTACCACTGGTGCTAGTACCGCTGGTGCTAGTACCACTGGTGCTAGTACCGCTGGTGCTAGTGCCACTGGTGCTAGTACCGCTGGTGCTAGTACCACTGGTGCTAGTACCGCTGGTGCTAGTACCACTGGTGCTAGTAATTCTGATGCTAGTACCACTGGTGCTAGTACCGCTGGTGCTAGTACCGCTGGTGCTAGTACCACTGGTGCTAGTGTCACTGGTGCTAGTACCGCTGGTGCTAGTACCGCTGGTGCTAGTACCACTGGTGCTAGTACCACTGGTGCTAGTATCACTGGTGCTAGTACCACTAGTGCTAGTACCCCTGGTGCTAGTACCACTGGTGCTAGTACCGCTGGTGCTAGTACCACTGGTGCTAGTTCCACTGGTGCTAGTACCGCTGGTGCTAGTACCACTGGTGCTAGTATCACTGGTGCTAGTACCACTAGTGCTAGTACCACTGGTGCTAGTATACTAGTACCACTGGTGCTAGTACCACTGGTGCTAGTACCACTGGTGCTAGTACCGCTGGTGCTAGTACCACTGGTGCTAGTACCACTGGTGCTAGTACCACTGGTGCTAGTACCGCTGGTGCTAGTACCACTGGTGCTAGTATCACTGGTGCTAGTACCACTGGTGCTAGTACCACTGGTGCTAGTACCGCTGGTGCTAGTACCACTGGTGCTAGTACCGCTGGTGCTAGTACCACTGGTGCTAGTACCGCTGGTGCTAGTACCACTGGTGCTAGTACCGCTGGTGCTTGCACCACTGGTGCTAGTACCACTAGTGCTAGTACCACTGGTGCTAGTACCACTGGTGCTAGTACCGCTGGTGCTAGTGGTAGTGTTGGTGATGGTGCTAGTACTGCTGGTGCTAGTGATGGTGCCTGTTACTGGTGCTAGTATCACTGGTGCTAGTACCACTGGTGCTAGTACCACTGGTGCTAGTACCACTGGTGCTAGTACCACTGGTGCTAGTACCACTGGTGCTAGTACCACTGGTGCTAGTACCGCTGGTGCTAGTACCACTGGTGCTAGTACCACTGGTGCTAGTATCACTGGTGCTAGTACCACTGGTGCTAGTATCACTGGTGCTAGTACCACTGGTGCTAGTACCACTGGTGCTAGTACCGCTGGTGCTAGTACCACTGGTGCTAGTACCACTGGTGCTAGTACCACTGGTGCTAGTACCGCTGGTGCTAGTACCACTGGTGCTAGTACCACTGGTGCTAGTACCGCTGGTGCTAGTGGTGATGGTGTCAGGAAGTTCATAATTCTGACACTGTTTACCAGAAGTTATATTTCCCAGGCAGAGTTTACATAGTTTACCAAACACAGGGGAGTTGTGGTAGTTGATGCTGGTTGTTGGTGGTAGTTGATGCTGGTTGTTGGTGGTAGTTGATGCTGGATGGTGGTAGTGGTTGGTGATAGTTGATGCTGCATAATGGTGGTTGATGCTGGATGTTGGTGGTAGTTGATGGTGGTTGGTGGTAGTTGGTGCATGGTGGTGGTTGTTAGTGTTAGTTGATGCATGGTGGTGGTTGTTGGTGGTAGTTGATGCTGCATGGTGGTGGTTGCTGGTGGTAGTTGATGCTTGATTTTGGTGGTGGGTGGTGGTAGTTGATACTGGATGGTGGTGATTAGTGGTAGTTGATGCTGGATAGTGGTGGTGGTTGGTGGTAGTTGATTCTGCATTTTGGTGGTTGTTAGTGGTAGTTGATGCATCCAGCATCAACTACCACCACCATACGGTGGTGGTAGTTGATGCTGGATGGTGGTGGTTGTTGATGCTGGATGGTGGTGGTTGTTGATGCTGGATGGTGGTGGTTTGTGGTAGTTGATGATGCATGGTGGTGGTAGTTGGTTGTAGTTGATGCTGGATGGTGGTGGTGGTTGGTGGTAGTTGATGCCAGATGGTGGTGGTTGGTGGTAGTTGAGTCTGGATAGTGGTGGTGGTTGGTGGTAGTTGATGCTGCATGGTGGTGGTTGTTGGTGGTAGTTGTTGGTGGTGGTGGTTGGTGGAAGTTGATGCTGGATGGTGGTGGTGGTTGGTGGTAGTTGATGCTGGATGGTGATGGTTGTTGTTAGTAGTTGATGCTGGATGGTGGTGGTGGTGGTTGATTCTGAATGGTGATTATTGTTGGTAGTTGATGCTGGATGGTGGTGGTAGTTGATGCTGGATGGTGGTGGTAGTTGATGCTGGATGGTAGTGGTTGTTGGTGGTAGTTGACACTGGATGGTGGTGGTTGTTGGTGGAAGTTGATGCTGGATGGTGGTGGTTGATTCTGGATGGTGATTGTTGGTGGTAGTTGATGCTGGATGATGGTGATGGTTGGTAGTAGTTGATGCTGGATGGTAGTAGTGATGATGTGACAGTCTCTCTCTCTCTCACACACACAAAACACACGGAGCCAGGAGCTATAACTCGACCCCTGCAACACACACACACGAGTATCTGGTACTCGACCCCTGCAACACACGGAGCCAGGAGCTATAACTCGACCCCTGCAACACACACACACGAGTATCTGGTACTCGACCCCTGCAACACACGGAGCCAGGAGCTATAACTCGACCCCTGCAACACACACACACGAGTATCTGGTACTCGACCCCTGCAACACACGGAGCCAGGAGCTATAACTCGACCCCTGCAACACACACACACGAGTATCTGGTACTCGACCCCTGCAACACACGGAGCCAGGAGCTATAACTCGACCCCTGCAACACACGGAGCCAGGAGCTATAACTCGACCCCTGCAACACACACACACACGGGTAACTGGTACTCGACCCCTGCAACACACGGAGCCAGGAGCTATAACTCGACCCCTGCAACACACACACACGGGTAACTGGTACTCGACCCCTGCAACACACGGAGCCAGGAGCTATAACTCGACCCCTGCAACACACACACACACGGGTAACTGGTACTCGACCCCTGCAACACACGGAGCCAGGAGCTATAACTCGACCCCTGCAACACACACACACACGGGTAACTGGTACTCGACCCCTGCAACACACGGAGCCAGGAGCTATAACTCGACCCCTGCAACACACACACACGGGTAACTGGTACTCGACCCCTGCAACACACACACACGGGTAACTGGTACTCGACCCCTGCAACACACGGAGCCAGGAGCTATAACTCGACCCCTGCAACACACACACACGGGTAACTGGTACTCGACCCCTGCAACACACGGAGCCAGGAGCTATAACTCGACCCCTGCAACACACACACACACGGGTAACTGGTACTCGACCCCTGCAACACACGGAGCCAGGAGCTATAACTCGACCCCTGCAACACACACACACACGGGTAACTGGTACTCGACCCCTGCAACACACGGAGCCAGGAGCTATAACTCGACCCCTGCAACACACACACACACGGGTAACTGGTACTCGACCCCTGCAACACACGGAGCCAGGAGCTATAACTCGACCCCTGCAACACACACACACACGGGTAACTGGTACTCGACCCCTGCAACACACGGAGCCAGGAGCTATAACTCGACCCCTGCAACACACACACACACGGGTAACTGGTACTCGACCCCTGCAACACACGGAGCCAGGAGCTATAACTCGACCCCTGCAACACACACACACACGGGTAACTGGTACTCGACCCCTGCAACACACGGAGCCAGGAGCTATAACTCGACCCCTGCAACACACACACACGGGTAACTGGTACTCGACCCCTGCAACACACGGAGCCAGGAGCTATAACTCGACCCCTGCAACACACACACACGGGTATCTGGTACTCGACCCCTGCAACACACACACACGGGTAACTGGTACTCGACCCCTGCAACACACACACACGGGTAACTGGTACTCGACCCCTGCAACACACACACACGGGTATCTGGTACTCGACCCCTGCAACACACACACACGGGTATCTGGTACTCGACCCCTGCAACACACACACACGGGTATCTGGTACTCGACCCCTGCAACACACACACACGAGTATCTGGTACTCGACCCCTGCAACACACACACACGAGTATCTGGTACTCGACCCCTGCAACACACACACACGGGTATCTGGTGATCATCAGATGGTGGTAGTGGTGAGGGAGAACAATAACAAACAATTTAAGGGTAACTGCTCTAGTCACACTGTTATGACGCCAGATGATAACATTATTCAACCCTCTCATCCTCACACTCGGGTACATGAGTGGGTGTTAGGCCTACCTGCCTACCATGAAACAGTAGGCCTACTTCACTATAAAATCGTGGTTATTATTATTACTGTTATTATAATAATTATTATTATTATAAGTTATAATGATTATTAATACTTTTATTGCGAGTAATATTATTTTTATTAATAATATTTATTATTATTGCTGTTAAATTCTTGGGAGAAGCGCTAAACTCGTAGGGGTGATACAGCGCCTGGGTAATGAGAGGTACTCAGATTTAATCCAAAAAGTAGGTAGTTCCCTTTCCTTGTACTAAGAAAACGTTTCGGTCCGAAACGTTCACAAGGATCAAAACGTGTTCTAATAAATATGTCGTAGTGTGTGCTCACCTGTCTTCTTAAACTACCGAAGAATGTAACGTGAAAATTGAGGACTGTTACCTTTTAAGGTGACGAGCTGCCAGGACTGTTTTATTCTCTACCGAGGAGCGGCTTTGTGGCGCACTCACCTCACACACTGACATCCATGGTTCGATCCCCGGTACGGGTGAAAACATTACGGCGTATTTCCTTAAGACACCTGCTGTCCCTGTTCACCTAGCAGTAAATAGGTACGTGGGTGTTAGCCGACTTGTGTGGGTCGCATCCTAGAAAGAAAACTTAATTTGCCCGAAATACTCGACATAACCATGGTCTTTCTGTACTGTATGTCGTTGATGTCAGCTATGGTCTGTCTAAGTTGTATCATGTACTTGTAGCAATGAAGATTATTATTGTGCTCTATATCGAGACAGAAATAAGTGGAGAAGCCTTATTCATGATTATTGTGCTCTGTCCCGAGACAGAAATAAGTGGAGAAGCCTCATTCATGATTATTGTGCTCTATATCGAGACAAATAAGTGGAGAAGCCTCATTCATGATTATTGTGCTCTATATCGAGACAGAAATAAGTGGAGAAGCCTCATTCATGATTATTGTGCTCTATATCGAGGCAGAAATAAGTGGAGAAGCCTTATTCATGATTATTGTGCTCTGTCCCGAGACAGAAATAAGTGGAGAAGCCTCATTCATGATTATTGTGCTCTGTCCTGAGACAGAAATAAGTGGAGAAGCCTCATTCATGATTATTGTGCTCTGTCCTGAGACAGAAATAAGTGGAGAAGCCTTATTCATGATTATTGTGCTCTGTCCCGAGACAGAAATAAGTGGAGAAACCTTATTCATGATTATTGTGCTCTATACCGAGGCAGAAATAAGTGGAGAAGCCTTATTCATGATTATTGTGCTCTATATTGAGACAGAAATAAGTGGAGAAGCCTCATTCATGATTATTGTGCTCTATATCGAGGCAGAAATAAGTGGAGAAGCCTTTTCTAATACCGTCCGTAAAGAAGATTCACTCATACCGGATTTATGACGCAAATTCACATTGGTTCGGGGATTATATATTTACCTGCATATTAATTTTTTCTAAGCAAAATTTATCACACCAGATGACGGTTAGCTGTGTTGTTATTTTAATATGTCGTCTCTCGAATTTACATACGATGTATGAAATGGTTTAGATTCAGAGTAATACTCATAGATTCTAGATTAGATTTTACCTTTGAAGCGGCATATTTATTGTGTATTCCAGGTTCATGTGGAAACATGAGAGCCCTAGTAATTAGGCCTCAGAAAGGTAACTGGGGTATTTGGCTGGTTCACAAATGTCCTTCACTTTGAAGAGGTAAATTTAGATATTGTTTCGGTGTGCCCTGACCATTATCAGCGAACCAAAATGTGGAAATATTCGGCTCCGAAGTCTTGGTTATTTGTGACTTGTTCTAGACACGGTTTTGTGATGTGTATAATTTAAGCATTGGATAAATGCGTCAGCAGTCATAGATAAATAGACATACAGATGAATAGATAGATCAGTAGTAGACTTCGATAAACCCACACTCTCCCCACCTTACCCCAGCACCCACACACTCAGCACCCACACTCTCCCCACCTTACCCCAGCACCCACACACTCAGCACCCACACTCTCCCCACCTTACCTCAGCACCCACACTCTCCCCACCTTACCCCAGCACCCACACACTCCCCCACCTTACCTCAGCACCCACACTCTCCCCACCTTACCCCAGCACACACACTCTCCCCCACCTTACCCTAGCATCCATACTCTCCCCCACCTTACCCCAGCACCCACACTCTCCCCACCTTACCCCAGCACCCACACTCCCCACCTTACCCCAGCACCCACACTCTCCCCACCTTACCCCAGCACCCACACTCTCCCCACCTTACCCCCGCACCCACAATCTCCCCCACCTTACCCCAGCATCCACACTCTCCCCCACCTTACCCCAGCCTCCACCCGCTCCCCACCTTACCCCAGCACCCACACTCTCCCCCACCTTACCCCAGCAACCACACTCTCCCCACCTTACCCCACCACCCACACTCTCCCCCACCTTACCCCAGCACCCACACTCCCCACCTTACCCCAGCACCCACACTCTCCCCACCGTACCCCAGCACCCACACTCTCCCCCACCTTACCCCAGCATCCACACTCTCCCCACCTTACCCCAGCACCCACACTCTCCCCCCCCTTACCCCAGCACCCACACTCTCCCCACCTTACCCCAGCACCCACACTCTCCCCCCCCTTACCCCAGCATCCACACTCTCCCCACCTTACCCCAGCACCCACTCTCCCCCACCTTACCCCAGCACCCACCTTCTCCCCACCTTACCCCAGCACCCACACTCTCCCCACCTTACCCCAGCACCCACACTCTCCCCCACCTTACCCCAGCACCCACACTCTCCCCACCTTACCCCAGCACCCACACTCTCCCCACCTTACCCCAGCACCCACACTCTCCCCACCTTACCCCAGCAACCACACTCTCCCCCACCTTACCCCAGCATCCACACTCTCCCCACCTTACCCCAGCACCCACTCTCCCCTACCTTACCCCAGCACCCACCTTCTCCCCACCTTACCCCAGCACCCACCTCCCCACCTTACCCCAGCGCCCACCCTCTCCCCACCTTACCCCAGCACCCACCTCCCCACCTTACCCCAGCACCCACCTTACCCCAGCACCCACACTCTCCCCCACCTTACCCCAGCGCCCACCTTCTCCCCACCTTACCCCAGCACCCACCCTCTCCCCCACCTTACCCCAGCACCCACACTCTCCCCACCTTACCCCAGCACCCACACTCTCCCCCACCTTACCCCAGCGCCCACCTTCTCCCCACCTTACCCCAGCACCCACACTCTCCCCCACCTTACCCCAGCACCCACCTTCTCCCCACCTTACCCCAGCATCCACACTATCCCCCACCTTACCCCAGCACCCACACTCTCCCCCACCTTACCCCAGCACCCACAATCTCCCCACCTTACCCCAGCACCCACACTCTCCCCCACCTTACCCCAGCGCCCACCCTCTCCCCACCTTACCCCAGCACCCACACTCTCCCCCACCTTACCCCAGCACCCACACTCTCCCCCACCTTACCCCAGCACCCACACTCTCCCCCACCTTACCCCAGCACCCACACTCTCCCCCACCTTACCCCAGCACCCAAACTCTCCCCCACCTTACCCCAGCACCCACACTCTCCCCCACATTACCCCAGCACCTACACTCTCCCCCACCTTACCCCAGCACCCACACTCTCCCCCACCTTACCCCAGCACCCACACTCTCCCCCACCTTACCCCAGCACCCACACTCTCCCCCACCTTACCCCAGCACCCACACTCTCTCCCACCTTACCCCAGCACCTACACTCTCCCCCACCTTACCCCAGCACCCACACTCTCCCCCACCTTACCCCAGCACCCACACACTCCCCCACCTTACCCCAGCACCCACACACTCCCCCACCTTACCCCAGCACCCACACTCTCCCCACCGTACCCCAGCACCCACACTCTCCCCCACCTTACCCCAGCACCCACACTCTCCCCACCTTACCTCAGCACCCACACTCTCCCCACCTTACCCCAGCACCCACACTCTCCCCCCCCTTACCCCAGCACCCACACTCACCCCCACCTTACCCCAGCACCCACAACTCACCCCCACCTTACCCCAGCACCCACACTCTCCCCACCTTACCCCAGCACCCACACTCTCCCCCACCTTACCCCAGCACCCACCCTCTCCCCACCTTACCCCAGCACCCACACTCTCCCCCACCTTACCCCAGCACCCACACTCCCCACCTTACCCCAGCACCCACACTCTCCCCCACCTTACCCCAGCACCCACAACTCACCCCTGGTTCACATCATCTTAAAGCAACATACAAGTCTTGACGTTGTGACTTATAACCAGGATATTAAACTACGCCTGGTAAACCGTCAACTGATACGGTGCGCCATATTGTTTACCTCACACCGGCCCAACACTCACAGTTTTCAAACTAAATTTCTTTTATGACTATCAGTTTTTAAGGTGGTACTCAACGTCACTTCCTTAATCATTTCATTTTTAAAATTATGTCAAGTTAGGTTAATTTAGATTAGGTTAGGCTAATTTTTGTTAAGTTAGGCTGATTTTGGTAAGTTTAGGCTACAGCTAAACTGAAAATAATCGAATTAGATCCAATAGGCTGATGCTTCGAGATATACATTTTTTTTATTTATATACACTGAGGGATATACATATCATGGTTTATATACACTAAGGTACACATCACTTAATTTATATACTCTGAGTATACATTTCTTGATTTATATATACTGAGATACATACTTCTTGGTATGTATCTCTCAGTATGTATCAGTAACAGTCGTGTTGATGGTACATCAATAACAGTCGTGTTGATGGTACATCAATAACAGTCGTGTTGATGATACAATAATAACAGTCGTGTTGATGGTACATCAATAACAGTCGTGTTGATGGTACATCAATAACAGTCGTGTTGACGGTACATCAATAACAGTCGTGTTGATGGTACAGCAGTAACAGTCGTGTTGATGGTACAGCAGTAACAGTCGTGTTGATGGTACATCAATAACAGTCGTGTTGATGGTACATCAGTAACAGTCGTGTTGATGGTACATCAGTAACAGTCGTGTTGATGGTACATCAATAACAGTCGTGTTGATGGTACATCAATAACAGTCGTGTTGATGGTACATCAGTAACAGTCGTGTTGATGGTACAGCAGTAACAGTCGTGTTGATGGTACATCAATAACAGTCGTGTTGATGGTACAGCAATAACAGTCGTGTTGATGGTACAGCAGTAACAGTCGTGTTGATGGTACATCAATAACAGTCGTGTTGATGGTACATCAGTAACAGTCGTGTTGATGGTACATCAATAACAGTCGTGTTGATGGTACATCAATAACAGTCGTGTTGATGGTACATCAGTAACAGTCGTGTTGATACATCAATAACAGTCGTGTTGATGGTACATCAATAACAGTCGTGTTGATGGTACATCAATAACAGTCGTGTTGATGGTACATCAGTAACAGTCGTGTTGATGGTACATCAATAACAGTCGTGTTGATGGTACATCAATAACAGTCGTGTTGATGGTACATCAGTAACAGTCGTGTTGATACATCAATAACAGTCGTGTTGATGGTACATCAATAACAGTCGTGTTGATGGTACAGCAATAACAGTCGTGTTGATGGTACAGCAGTAACAGTCGTGTTGATACATCAATAACAGTCGTGTTGATGGTACAGCAATAACAGTCGTGTTGATGGTACATCAATAACAGTCGTGTTGATGGTACATCAATAACAGTCGTGTTGATGGTACATCAATAACAGGCGTGTTGATGGTACAGCAATAACAGTCGTGTTGATGGTACATCAATAACAGTCGTGTTGATGGTACATCAATAACAGTCGTGTTGATGGTACAGCAATAACAGTCGTGTTGATGGTACAGCAGTAACAGTCGTGTTGATGGTACATCAATAACAGTCGTGTTGATGGTACATCAATAACAGTCGTGTTGATGGTACATCAATAACAGTCGTGTTGATGGTACATCAATAACAGTCGTGTTGATGGTACATCAGTAACAGTCGTGTTGATGGTACATCAATAACAGTCGTGTTGATGGTACATCAATAACAGTCGTGTTGATGGTACAGCAATAACAGTCGTGTTGATGGTACATCAATAACAGTCGTGTTGATGGTACATCAATAACAGTCGTGTTGATGGTACATCAATAACAGTCGTGTTGATGGTACATCAATAACAGTCGTGTTGATGGTACATCAGTAACAGTCGTGTTGATGGTACATCAATAACAGTCGTGTTGATGGTACATCAGTAACAGTCGTGTTGATGGTACATCAATAACAGTCGTGTTGATGGTACATCAGTAACAGTCGTGTTGATGGTACATCAGTAACAGTCGTGTTGATGGTACATCAATAACAGTCGTGTTGATGGTACATCAGTAACAGTCGTGTTGATGGTACATCAATAACAGTCGTGTTGATGGTACCTCAGTAGCAGTCGGTTGATGGTACATCAATAACAGTCGTGTTGATGGTACATCAGTAACAGAATCGTGTTGATGGTACATCAGTAACAGTCGTGTTGATGGTACATCAATACAAAGGTCTGTTGATGGTACATCAGTAACAGTCGTGTTATGGTACATCAGTAACGTCGTGTTGATGGTACATCAGTAACAGTCGTGTTGATGGTACATCGTAACAGTCGTGTTGATGGTACATCAACAGTCGTGTTATGGTACATCAGTAACAGTCGTGTTGATGGTACATCAGTAACAGTCGTGTTGATGGTGGATCAGTAACAGTCGTGTTGATGGTACATCAAGTAACAGTCGTGTTGATGGTACATCAGTAACAGTCGTTGATGGTACATCAATAACAGTCGTGTTGATGGTACATCAGTAACAAGTCGGGTGTTGATGGTACATCAGCCAGTCGTGTTGGGATGACATCGTAACGATCGTGTTGATGGTACATCAGTAACAGTCGTGTTGATGGTACATCAGTAACAGTCGTGTTGATGGTACATCAGTAACAGTCGTGTTGATGGTACATCAGTAACAGTCGTGTTGATGGTACATCAATAACAGTCGTGTTGATGGAAATTTGATGAAGATACATGACGTATGTAAGTCACAGGGAAATATTGAGTATTATTCTCTTGTCTAATGGTCAAAGTTTGCTTATTAGCCTTCTCTCTCTCTCTCTCTCTCTCTCTCTCTCTCTCTCTCTCTCTCTCTCTCTCTCTCTCTCTCTCTCTCTCTCTCCTCCTAACTCTCTCTCTCTCTCATCTCTCTCTCTATCTCTCGTCTCTCTCTCTCTCTCTCTCTCTCTCTCTCTCTCTCTCTCTCTCTCTCTCTCTCTCTCTCTCTCTCTCTCTCTCTCTCTCTCTCTCTCTCTCTCTCTCTCTGACGACCTGACCTGATAACACTGGAGGGCAGGAAAGATAGGGGGGACATGATAACGACATACAGAATACTGAGAGGAATTGACAAGGTGGACAAAGACAGGATGTTCCAGAGGTTGGACACAGTAACAAGGGGACACAGTTGGAAGTTGAAGACACAGATGAATCACAGGGATGTTAGGAAGTATTTCTTCAGCCACAGAGTAGTCAGGAAGTGGAATATTTTGGGAAGCGATGTAGTGGAGGCAGGATCCCTACATAGCTTTAAGCAGAGGTATGATAAAGCTCATGGGTTCAGGGAGAATGACCCAGTAGCGACCAATGAAGAGGCGGGGCCAGGAGCTATGAATCGACCCCTGCAACCACAACTAGGTGAGTGCATACATACTGACGCATGCATATACAACAGGCCTAGTGTGTAATCGACATGTGCCTAGGACAAAATGGTAACTAACACACACACACACACACACACACACACACACACACACACACACACACACACACACACACACACACACACACACACACACACACACACACACACACACACACACACACACACACACATGGGATACCGGAGCAAGGGGACGCAACTGAAGTTGAAAACTCAGATAAGTCATAATGACGTTAAGAAGTATTTCTTCAGCCGTAGAGTTGTCAGGAAGTGGAAGACTGGAGAGTAAAGTAGTAGAGGGAGGATACATACATAGAAGAGGTACGATAAGGGTCTTGGAGCTGGGAGAGTGGGGGGCGGAGTTAGGAGCTGTGAATCGACCCCAGAACCACATATAGGTGAGTACACTAGCTACACAGTAACATTCAAGTGAGGAGAGTAGAGAGATAAATAGTGTAAAACACCGACACCATGGAAAAATATACTGCATTTGTGTCTAGTTTTCCATCGTGAGGAGAGAGGCTGTGAGACATTTTGTAAATAACAGCCAAGACCAAGTTTGAAGCAAAGCTGCGTCACAGCCACATTAGAAGAAAGACAGAGTAGAAGAACAGGTGATAATACTGGAGAAGGAAAGGGGAGAGCTGGCGAAGAATGAGAAAGAAGTCTGTGAAGTGTTGAACAAACGATTTAAAGAAGTCTTATCAGAGGAAAGAGCAGAGAAGCAACCGTCCTCCACCCTGACTGTACTCACAGCTACTGTCTCCTCCACCCTGACTGTACTCACAGCTACTACCTCCTCCACCCTGACTGTACTCACAGCTACTGTCTCCTCCACCCTGACTGTACTCACAGCTACTACCTCCTCCACCCTGACTGTACTCACAGCTACTGTCTCCTCCACCCTGACTGTACTCACAGCTACTGCCTCCCCCACCCTGACTGTACTCACAGCTACTGCCTCCCCCACCCTGACTGTACTCACAGCTACTACCTCCTCCACCCTGACTGTACTCACAGCTACTACCTCCTCCACCCTGACTGTACTCACAGCTACTGTCTCCTCCACCCTGACTGTACTCACAGCTACTACCTCCTCCACCCTGACTGTACTCACAGCTACTACCTCCTCCACCCTGACTGTACTCACAGCTACTGTCTCCTCCACCCTGACTGTACTAACAGCTACTGTCTCCTCCACCCTGACTGTGCTCACAGCTACTGTCTCCTCAACCCTGACTGTACTCACAGCTACTACCTCCTCCACCCTGACTGTACTCACAGCTACTACCTCCTCCACCCTGACTGTACTCACAGCTACTGTCTCCTCCACCCTGACTGTACTAACAGCTACTGTCTCCTCCACCCTGACTGTGCTCACAGCTACTGTCTCCTCCACCCTGACTGTACTCACAGCTACTGTCTCCTCCACCCTGACTGTACTCACAGCTACTGCCTCCTCCACCCTGACTGTACTCACAGCTACTGTCTCCTCCACCCTGACTGTACTAACAGCTACTGTCTCCTCCACCCTGACTGTACTCACAGCTACTGTCTCCTCCACCCTGACTGTACTCACAGCTACTGTCTCCTCCACCCTGACTGTACTCACAGCTACTGCCTCCTCCACCCTGACTGTACTCACAGCTACTGTCTCCTCCACCCTGACTGTACTCACAGCTACTGCCTCCTCCACCCTGACTGTACTCACAGCTACTGCCTCCCCCACCCTGACTGTACTCACAGCTACTGCCTCCCCCACCCTGACTGTACTCACAGCTACTGCCTCCCCCACCCTGACTGTACTCACAGCTACTGTCTCCTCCACCCTGACTGTACTCACAGCTACTGTCTCCTCCACCCTGACTGTACTAACAGCTACTGTCTCCTCCACCCTGACTGTACTCACAGCTACTGTCTCCTCCACCCTGACTGTACTCACAGCTACTGTCTCCTCCACCCTGACTGTACTCACAGCTACTGTCTCCTCCACCCTGACTGTACTCACAGCTACTGTCTCCTCCACCCTGACTGTACTCACAGCTACTGTCTCCTCCACCCTGACTGTACTCACAGCTACTGCCTCCCCCACCCTGACTGTACTCACAGCTACTGCCTCCCCCACCCTGACTGTACTCACAGCTACTGCCTCCCCCACCCTGACTGTACTCACAGCTACTGCCTCCCCCACCCTGACTGTACTCACAGCTACTGTCTCCTCCACCCTGACTGTACTAACAGCTACTGTCTCCTCCACCCTGACTGTACTCACAGCTACTGTCTCCTCCACCCTGACTGTACTCACAGCGACTGTCTCCTCCACCCTGACTGTACTAACAGCTACTGTCTCCTCCACCCTGACTGTACTCACAGCTACTGTCTCCTCCACCCTGACTGTACTCACAGCTACTGTCTCCTCCACCCTGACTGTACTCACAGCTACTGTCTCCTCCACCCTGACTGTACTAACAGCTACTGTCTCCTCAACCCTGACTGTACTAACAGCTACTGTCTCCTCCACCCTGACTGTACTCACAGCTACTGTCTCCTCAACCCTGACTGTACTCACAGCTACTGTCTCCTCCACCCTGACTGTACTAACAGCTACTGTCTCCTCCACCCTGACTGTACTCACAGCTACTGTCTCCTCCACCCTGACTGTACTCACAGCTACTGTCTCCTCCACCCTGACTGTACTCACAGCTACTGTCTCCTCCACCCTGACTGTACTCACAGCTACTGTCTCCTCCACCCTGACTGTACTCACAGCTACTGTCTCCTCCACCCTGACTGTACTCACAGCTACTGTCTCCTCCACCCTGACTGTACTCACAGCTACTGTCTCCTCCACCCTGACTGTACTCACAGATACTGTCTCCTCCACCCTGACTGTACTCACAGCTACTGTCTCCTCCACCCTGACTGTACTCACAGCTACTGCCTCCTCCACCCTGACTGTACTCACAGCTACTGTCTCCTCCACCCTGACTGTACTCACAGCTACTGTCTCCTCCACCCTGACTGTACTCACAGCTACTGTCTCCTCCACCCTGACTGTACTCACAGCTACTGTCTCCTCCACCCTGACTGTACTCACAGCTACTGTCTCCTCCACCCTGACTGTACTCACAGCTACTGTCTCCTCCACCCTGACTGTACTCACAGCTACTGTCTCCTCCACCCTGACTGTACTAACAGCTACTGTCTCCTCCACCCTGACTGTACTCACAGCTACTGTCTCCTCCACCCTGACTGTACTCACAGCTACTGTCTCCTCCACCCTGACTGTACTCACAGCTACTGCCTCCTCCACCCTGACTGTACTCACAGCTACTGTCTCCTCCAACCTGACTGTACTCACAGCTACTGTCTCCTCCACCCTGACTGTACTCACAGCTACTGTCTCCTCCACCCTGACTGTACTCACAGCTACTGTCTCCTCCACCCTGACTGTACTAACAGCTACTGTCTCCTCCACCCTGACTGTACTCACAGCTACTGTCTCCTCCACCCTGACTGTACTCACAGCTACTGTCTCCTCCACCCTGACTGTACTCACAGCTACTGTCTCCTCCACCCTGACTGTACTCACAGCTACTGTCTCCTCCACCCTGACTGTACTCACAGCTACTGTCTCCTCCACCCTGACTGTACTCACAGCTACTGTCTCCTCCACCCTGACTGTACTCACAGCTACTGTCTCCTCCACCCTGACTGTACTCACAGCTACTGCCTCCTCCACCCTGACTGTACTCACAGCTACTGTCTCCTCCACCCTGACTGTACTCACAGCTACTGTCTCCTCCACCCTGACTGTACTCACAGCTACTGCCTCCTCCACCCTGACTGTACTCACAGCTACTGTCTCCTCCACCCTGACTGTACTCACAGCTACTGTCTCCTCCACCCTGACTGTACTAACAGCTACTGTCTCCTCCACCCTGACTGTACTAACAGCTACTGTCTCCTCCACCCTGACTGTACTCACAGCTACTGTCTCCTCCACCCTGACTGTACTCACAGCTACTGTCTCCTCCACCCTGACTGTACTCACAGCTACTGTCTCCTCCACCCTGACTGTACTCACAGCTACTGTCTCCTCCACCCTGACTGTACTCACAGCTACTGTCTCCTCCACCCTGACTGTACTCACAGCTACTGTCTCCTCCACCCTGACTGTACTAACAGCTACTGTCTCCTCCACCCTGACTGTACTCACAGCTACTGTCTCCTCCACCCTGACTGTACTCACAGCTACTGTCTCCTCCACCCTGACTGTACTCACAGCTACTGCCTCCTCCACCCTGACTGTACTCACAGCTACTGTCTCCTCAACCCTGACTGTACTCACAGCTACTGTCTCCTCCACCCTGACTGTACTCACAGCTACTGTCTCCTCAACCCTGACTGTACTCACAGCTACTGCCTCCTCCACCCTGACTGTACTAACAGCTACTGTCTCCTCAACCCTGACTGTACTCAGAGATACTGACTCCTACACCCTGACTGTACTAACATCTACTGTCTCCTCAACCATGACTGTACTCATAGCTACTGCCTCCTCCACCCTGACTGTACTCACAGCTACTGTCTCCTCAACCCTGACTGTACTCACAGCTACTGCCTCCTCCACCCTGACTGTACTCACAGCTACTGTCTCCTCAACCCTGACTGTACTCACAGCTACTGCCTCCTCCACCCTGACTGTACTCACAGCTACTGTCTCCTCAACCCTGACTGTACTCACAGCTACTGCCTCCTCCACCCTGACTGTACTAACAGCTACTGTCTCCTCCACCCTGACTGTACTCACAGCTACTGTCTCCTCCACCCTGACTGTACTCACAGCTACTGTCTCCTCCACCCTGACTGTACTCACAGCTACTGTCTCCTCCACCCTGACTGTACTCACAGCTACTGCCTCCTCCACCCTGACTGTACTAACAGCTACTGTCTCCTCCACCCTGACTGTACTCACAGCTACTGTCTCCTCCACCCTGACTGTACTCACAGCTACTACCTCCTCCACCCTGACTGTACTCACAGCTACTGTCTCCTCCACCCTGACTGTACTCACAGCTACTGTCTCCTCCACCCTGACTGTACTCACAGCTACTGCCTCCTCCACCCTGACTGTACTCACAGCTACTGTCTCCTCCACCCTGACTGTACTAACAGCTACTGTCTCCTCCACCCTGACTGTACTCACAGCTACTGTCTCCTCCACCCTGACTGTACTCACAGCTACTTCCTCCTCCACCCTGACTGTACTCACAGCTACTGCCTCCTCCACCCTGACTGTACTCACAGCTACTGTCTCCTCCACCCTGACTGTACTCACAGCTACTGCCTCCTCCACCCTGACTGTACTCACAGCTACTGTCTCCTCCACCCTGACTGTACTCACAGCTACTGCCTCCTCCACCCTGACTGTACTCACAGCTACTGTCTCCTCCACCCTGACTGTACTCACAGCTACTGTCTCCTCCACCCTGACTGTACTCACAGCTACTGTCTCCTCCACCCTGACTGTACTCACAGCTACTGTCTCCTCCACCCTGACTGTACTCACAGCTACTGCCTCCTCCACCCTGACTGTACTCACAGCTACTGCCTCCCCCACCCTGACTGTACTCACAGCTACTGTCTCCTCCACCCTGACTGTACTCACAGCTACTGCCTCCTCCACCCTGACTGTACTCACAGCTACTGCCTCCTCCACCCTGACTGTACTCACAGCTACTGTCTCCTCCACCCTGACTGTACTCACAGCTACTGCCTCCTCCACCCTGACTGTACTCACAGCTACTGCCTCCTCCACCCTGACTGTACTCACAGCTACTGTCTCCTCCAACCTGACTGTACTCACAGCTACTGTCTCCTCCACCCTGACTGTACTCACAGCTACTGTCTCCTCCACCCTGACTGTACTCACAGCTACTGTCTCCTCCACCCTGACTGTACTCACAGCTACTGTCTCCTCCACCCTGACTGTACTCACAGCTACTGTCTCCTCCACCCTGACTGTACTCACAGCTACTGTCTCCTCCAACCTGACTGTACTCACAGCTACTGTCTCCTCCAACCTGACTGTACTCACAGCTACTGTCTCCTCCACCCTGACTGTACTCACAGCTACTGTCTCCTCCACCCTGACTGTACTCACAGCTACTGTCTCCTCCAACCTGACTGTACTCACAGCTACTGCCTCCTCCACCCTGACTGTACTCACAGCTACTGTCTCCTCCACCCTGACTGTACTCACAGCTACTGCCTCCTCCAACCTGACTGTACTCACAGCTACTGTCTCCTCCACCCTGACTGTACTCACAGCTACTGTCTCCTCCACCCTGACTGTACTCACAGCTACTGTCTCCTCCACCCTGACTGTACTCACAGCTACTGTCTCCTCCACCCTGACTGTACTCACAGCTACTGCCTCCTCCACCCTGACTGTACTCACAGCTACTGTCTCCTCCACCCTGACTGTACTCACAGCTACTGCCTCCTCCACCCTGACTGTACTCACAGCTACTGTCTCCTCCACCCTGACTGTACTCACAGCTACTGTCTCCTCCACCCTGACTGTACTCACAGCTACTGTCTCCTCCACCCTGACTGTACTCACAGCTACTGTCTCCTCCACCCTGACTGTACTCACAGCTACTGTCTCCTCCACCCTGACTGTACTCACAGCTACTACCTCCTCCACCCTGACTGTACTCACAGCTACTGTCTCCTCCACCCTGACTGTACTCACAGCTACTGCCTCCTCCACCCTGACTGTACTCACAGCTACTGCCTCCTCCACCCTGACTGTACTCACAGCTACTGTCTCCTCCACCCTGACTGTACTCACAGCTACTGTCTCCTCAACCCTGACTGTACTCACAGCTACTGTCTCCTCAACCCTGACTGTACTCACAGCTACTGTCTCCTCCACCCTGACTGTACTCACAGCTACTGTCTCCTCAACCCTGACTGTACTCACAGCTACTGTCTCCTCCACCCTGACTGTACTCACAGCTACTGTCTCCTCAACCCTGACTGTACTCACAGCTACTGTCTCCTCAACCCTGACTGTACTCACAGCTACTGTCTCCTCCACCCTGACTGTACTCACAGCCACTGTCTCCTCAACCCTGACTGTACTCACAGCTACTGTCTCCTCCACCCTGACTGTACTCACAGCTACTGTCTCCTCCACCCTTACTGTACTCACAGCTACTGTCTCCTCCACCCTGACTGTACTAACAGCTACTACCTCCCCCACCCTGACTGTACTCACAGCTACTGCCTCCTCCACCCTGACTGTACTCACAGCTACTGCCTCCTCCACCCTGACTGTACTCACAGCTACTGTCTCCTCCACCCTGACTGTACTCACAGCTACTGTCTCCTCAACCCTGACTGTACTCACAGCTACTGTCTCCTCAACCCTGACTGTACTCACAGCTACTGTCTCCTCCACCCTGACTGTACTCACAGCTACTGTCTCCTCAACCCTGACTGTACTCACAGCTACTGCCTCCTCCACCCTGACTGTACTCACAGCTACTGTCTCCTCCACCCTGACTGTACTCACAGCTACTGCCTCCTCCAACCTGACTGTACTCACAGCTACTGTCTCCTCCACCCTGACTGTACTCACAGCTACTGTCTCCTCCACCCTGACTGTACTCACAGCTACTGTCTCCTCCACCCTGACTGTACTCACAGCTACTGTCTCCTCCACCCTGACTGTACTCACAGCTACTGCCTCCTCCACCCTGACTGTACTCACAGCTACTGTCTCCTCCACCCTGACTGTACTCACAGCTACTGCCTCCTCCACCCTGACTGTACTCACAGCTACTGTCTCCTCCACCCTGACTGTACTCACAGCTACTGTCTCCTCCACCCTGACTGTACTCACAGCTACTGTCTCCTCCACCCTGACTGTACTCACAGCTACTGTCTCCTCCACCCTGACTGTACTCACAGCTACTGTCTCCTCCACCCTGACTGTACTCACAGCTACTACCTCCTCCACCCTGACTGTACTCACAGCTACTGTCTCCTCCACCCTGACTGTACTCACAGCTACTGCCTCCTCCACCCTGACTGTACTCACAGCTACTGCCTCCTCCACCCTGACTGTACTCACAGCTACTGTCTCCTCCACCCTGACTGTACTCACAGCTACTGTCTCCTCAACCCTGACTGTACTCACAGCTACTGTCTCCTCAACCCTGACTGTACTCACAGCTACTGTCTCCTCCACCCTGACTGTACTCACAGCTACTGTCTCCTCAACCCTGACTGTACTCACAGCTACTGTCTCCTCCACCCTGACTGTACTCACAGCTACTGTCTCCTCAACCCTGACTGTACTCACAGCTACTGTCTCCTCAACCCTGACTGTACTCACAGCTACTGTCTCCTCCACCCTGACTGTACTCACAGCCACTGTCTCCTCAACCCTGACTGTACTCACAGCTACTGTCTCCTCCACCCTGACTGTACTCACAGCTACTGTCTCCTCCACCCTTACTGTACTCACAGCTACTGTCTCCTCCACCCTGACTGTACTAACAGCTACTACCTCCCCCACCCTGACTGTACTCACAGCTACTGCCTCCTCCACCCTGACTGTACTCACAGCTACTGCCTCCTCCACCCTGACTGTACTCACAGCTACTGTCTCCTCCACCCTGACTGTACTCACAGCTACTGTCTCCTCAACCCTGACTGTACTCACAGCTACTGTCTCCTCAACCCTGACTGTACTCACAGCTACTGTCTCCTCCACCCTGACTGTACTCACAGCTACTGTCTCCTCAACCCTGACTGTACTCACAGCTACTGTCTCCTCCACCCTGACTGTACTCACAGCTACTGCCTCCTCCACCCTGACTGTACTCACAGCTACTGTCTCCTCCACCCTGACTGTACTCACAGCTACTGTCTCCTCCACCCTGACTGTACTCACAGCTACTGTCTCCTCAACCCTGACTGTACTCAAAGCTACTGTCTCCTCAACCCTGACTGTACTCACAGCTACTGTCTCCTCAACCCTGACTGTACTCACAGCTACTGTCTCCTCCACCCTGACTGTACTCACAGCTACTGTCTCCTCCACCCTGACTGTACTCACAGCTACTGTCTCCTCCACCCTGACTGTACTCACAGCTACTGTCTCCTCCACCCTGACTGTACTCACAGCTACTGTCTCCTCCACCCTGACTGTACTCACAGCTACTGTCTCCTCCACCCTGACTGTACTCACAGCTACTGTCTCCTCAACCCTGACTGTACTCACAGCTACTGTCTCCTCAACCCTGACTGTACTCACAGCTACTGTCTCCTCAACCCTGACTGTACTCACAGCTACTGTCTCCTCAACCCTGACTGTACTCACAGCTACTGTCTACTCAACCCTGACTGTACTCACAGCTACTGTCTCCTCAACCCTGACTGTACTCACAGCTACTGTCTCCTCAACCCTGACTGTACTCACAGCTACTGTCTCCTCAACCCTGACTGTACTCACAGCTACTGTCTCCTCAACCCTGACTGTACTCACAGCTACTGTCTCCTCCACCCTGACTGTACTCACAGCTACTGTCTCCTCAACCCTGACTGTACTCACAGCTACTGTCTCCTCAACCCTGACTGTACTCACAGCTACTGTCTCCTCCACCCTGACTGTACTCACAGCTACTGTCTCCTCAACCCTGACTGTACTCACAGCTACTATCTCCTCAACCCTGACTGTACTCACAGCTACTGCCTCCTCCACCCTGACTGTACTCACAGCTACTGTCTCCTCAACCCTGACTGTACTCACAGCTACTGTCTCCTCCACCCTGACTGTACTCACAGCTACTGCCTCCTCCACCCTGACTGTACTCACAGCTACTGTCTCCTCCACCCTGACTGTACTCACAGCTACTGCCTCCTCCACCCTGACTGTACTCACAGCTACTGCCTCCTCCACCCTGACTGTACTCACAGCTACTGCCTCCTCAACCCTGACTGTACTCACAGCTACTGTCTCCTCCACCCTGACTGTACTCACAGCTACTGCCTCCTCCACCCTGACTGTACTCACAGCTACTGCCTCCTCCACCCTGACTGTACTCACAGCTACTGCCTCCTCAACCCTGACTGTACTCACAGCTACTGTCTCCTCCACCCTGACTGTACTCACAGCTACTGCCTCCTCCACCCTGACTGTACTCACAGCTACTGTCTCCTCCACCCTGACTGTACTCACAGCTACTGCCTCCTCCACCCTGACTGTACTCACAGCTACTGCCTCCTCCACCCTGACTGTACTCACAGCTACTGCCTCCTCAACCCTGACTGTACTCACAGCTACTGTCTCCTCCACCCTGACTGTACTCACAGCTACTGCCTCCTCCACCCTGACTGTACTCACAGCTACTGTCTCCTCCACCCTGACTGTACTCACAGCTACTGCCTCCTTCACCCTGACTGTACTCACAGCTACTGTCTCCTCCACCCTGACTGTACTCACAGCTACTGCCTCCTCAACCCTGACTGTACTCACAGCTACTGTCTCCTCCACCCTGACTGTACTCACAGCTACTGCCTCCTCCACCCTGACTGTACTCACAGCTACTGTCTCCTCCACCCTGACTGTACTCACAGCTACTGCCTCCTCCACCCTGACTGTACTCACAGCTACTGTCTCCTCCACCCTGACTGTACTCACAGCTATTGCCTCCTCCACCCTAACTGTACTCACAGCTACTGTCTCCTCCACCCTGACGGTACTCACAGCTACTGTCTCCTCCACCCTGACTGTACTCACAGCTACTACCTCCCCCACCCTGACTGTACTCACAGCTACTGCCTCCTCCACCCTGACTGTACTCACAGCTACTGCCTCCTCCACCCTGACTGTACTCACAGCTACTACCTCCTCCACCCTGACTATACTCACAGCTACTGCCTCCTCCACCCTGACTGTACTCACAGCTACTGTCTCCTCCACCCTGACTGTACTCACAGCTACTGCCTCCTCCACCCTGACTGTACTCACAGCTACTGTCTCCTCCACCCTGACCGTACTCACAGCTACTGTCTCCTCCACCCTGACTGTACTCACAGCTACTACCTCCTCCACCCTGACTGTACTCACAGCTACTGCCTCCTCCACCCTGACTGTACTCACAGCTACTGCCTCCTCCACCCTGACTGTACTCACAGCTACTGCCTCCCCCACCCTGACTGTACTCACAGCTACTGCCTCCTCCACCCTGACTGTACTCACAGCTACTGCCTCCTCCACCCTGACTGTACTCACAGCTACTGCCTCCTCCACCCTGACTGTACTCACAGCTACTGCCTCCTCCACCCTGACTGTACTCACAGCTACTGCCTCCTCCACCCTGACTGTACTCACAGCTACTGCCTCCCCCACCCTGACTGTACTCACAGCTACTGTCTCCTCCACCCTGACTGTACTCACAGCTACTGCCTCCCCCACCCTGACTGTACTCACAGCTACTGTCTCCTCCACCCTGACTGTACTCACAGCTACTGCCTCCCCCACCCTGACTGTACTCACAGCTACTGTCTCCTCCACCCTGACTGTACTCACAGCTACTGTCTCCTCCACCCTGACTGTACTCACAGCTACTGCCTCCTCCACCCTGACTGTACTCACAGCTACTGTCTCCTCCACCCTGACTGTACTCACAGCTACTGCCTCCCCCACCCTGACTGTACTCACAGCTACTGCCTCCTCCACCCTGACTGTACTCACAGCTACTGTCTCCTCCATCAACCAGCTGACTCATCGTTATGATGATGAGTCAGCTGGTTGATGGTTTATGATGATGAGTCAGCTGGTTGATGGTTTATGATGATGAGTCAGCTGGTTGATTGGTTTATTACGAAGACCGTCCACCAGGACCACACCCAAGGTGTGGCTAGTGTCACCTCCCACCAGGACTACACCCAAGGTGTGGCTAGTGTCACCTCCCACCAGGACCACACCCAAGGTGTGGCTAGTGTCACCACCCACCAGGACCACACCCAAGGTGTGGCTAGTGTCACCTCCCACCAGGACCACACCCAAGGTGTGGCTAGTGTCACCACCCACCAGGACCACACCCAAGGTGTGGCTAGTGTCACCACCCACCAGGACCACACACAAGGTGTGGCTAGTGTCACCTCCCACCAGGACCACACCCAAGGTGTGGCTAGTGTCACCACCCACCAGGACCACACCCAAGGTGTGGCTAGTGTCACCTCCCACCAGGACCACACCCAAGGTGTGGCTAGTGTCACCTCCCACCAGGACCACACCCAAGGTGTGGCTAGTGTCACCACCCACCAGGACCACACCCAAGGTGTGGCTAGTGTCACCACCCACCAGGACCACACACAAGGTGTGGCTAGTGTCACCTCCCACCAGGACCACACACAAGGTGT
Organism: Cherax quadricarinatus; assembly: GCF_038502225.1. NCBI lineage: Eukaryota > Metazoa > Arthropoda > Malacostraca > Decapoda > Parastacidae > Cherax > Cherax quadricarinatus. Next base: position 6,427,087 of record NC_091335.1, on the reverse strand, counting down.
GGCTAGTGTCACCTCCCACCAGAACCACACACAAGGTGTGGCTAGTGTCACCTCCCACCAGGACCACACACAAGGTGTGGCTAGTGTCACCACCCACCAAGACCACACACAAGGTGTGGCTAGTGTCACCTCCCACCAGGACCACACACAAGGTGTGGCTAGTGTCACCACCCACCAAGACCACACACAAGGTGTGGCTAGTGTCACCACCCACCAGGACCACACCCAAGGTGTGGCTAGTGTCACCTCCCACCAGGACCACACCCAAGGTGTGGCTAGTGTCACCACCCACCAGGACCACACACAAGGTGTGGCTAGTGTCACCTCCCACCAGGACCACACACAAGGTGTGGCTAGTGTCACCTCCCACCAGAACCACACACAAGGTGTGGCTAGTGTCACCTCCCACCAGGACCACACACAAGGTGTGGCTAGTGTCACCACCCACCAAGCCCACACACAAGGTGTGGCTAGTGTCACCTCCCACCAGGACCACACACAAGGTGTGGCTAGTGTCACCACCCACCAAGACCACACACAAGGTGTGGCTAGTGTCACCACCCACCAGGACCACACACAAGGTGTGGCTAGTGTCACCTCCCACCAGAACCACACACAAGGTGTGGCTAGTGTCACCTCCCACCAAGACCACACACAAGGTGTGGCTAGTGTCACCACCCACCAGGACCACACACAAGGTGTGGCTAGTGTCACCTCCCACCAGAACCACACACAAGGTGTGGCTAGTGTCACCACCCACCAAGACCACACACAAGGTGTGGCTAGTGTCACCACCCACCAGGACCACACACAAGGTGTGGCTAGTGTCACCTCCCACCAGGACCACACACAAGGTGTGGCTAGTGTCACCACCCACCAAGACCACACACAAGGTGTGGCTAGTGTCAGACCTCCCACCAAGATCACACACAAGGTGTGGCTAGTGTCACCTCCCACCAGGACCACACAAAAGGTGTGGCTAGTGTCACCTCCCACCAGGACCACACACAAGGTGTGGGTAGTGTCACCACCCACCAGGACCACACACAAGGTGTGGCTAGTGTCAGACCTCCCACCAAGACCACACACAAGGTGTGGCTAGTGTCACCTCCCACCAGGACGACACACAAGGTGTGCCTAGTGTCAGACCTCCCACCAGGACCACACACAAGGTGTGGGTAGTGTCAGACCTCCCACCAGGACCACACACAAGGTGTGGGTAGTGTCAGACCTCCCACCAGGACCACACACAAGGTGTGGCTAGTGTCACCTCCCACCAGGACCACACACAGGGTGTGGCTAGTGTCACCTCCCACCAGGACCACACACAAGGTGTGGCTAGTGTCACCTCCCACCAGGACCACACAAGGTGTGGCTAGTGTCAGACCTCCCACCAGGACCACACACAAGGTGTGGGTAGTGTCAGACCTCCCACCAGGACCACACACAAGGTGTGGGTAGTGTCAGACCTCCCACCAGGACCACACAAGGTGTGGCTAGTGTCAGACCTCCCACCAGGACCACACACAAGGTGTGGGTAGTGTCAGACCTCCCACCAGGACCACACACAAGGTGTGGGTAGTGTCAGACCTCCCACCAGGACCACACACAAGGTGTGGGTAGTGTCAGACCTCCCACCAGGACCACACACAAGGTGTGGGTAGTGTCAGACCTCCCACCAGGACCACACAAGGTGTGGGTAGTGTCAGACCTCCCACCAGGACCACACACAAGGTGTGGGTAGTGTCAGACCTCCCACCAGGACCACACACAAGGTGTGGCTAGTGTCAGACCTCCCACCAGGACCACACAAGGTGTGGGTAGTGTCAGACCTCCCACCAGGACCACACACAAGGTGTGGGTAGTGTCAGACCTCCCACCAGGACCACACACAAGGTGTGGGTAGTGTCAGACCTCCCACCAGGACCACACAAGGTGTGGGTAGTGTCAGACCTCCCACCAGGACCACACACAAGGTGTGGGTAGTGTCAGACCTCCCACCAGGACCACACACAAGGTGTGGCTAGTGTCAGACCTCCCACCAGGACCACACACAAGGTGTGGGTAGTGTCAGACCTCCCACCAGGACCACACACAAGGTGTGGGTAGTGTCAGACCTCCCACCAGGACCACACAAGGTGTGGGTAGTGTCAGACCTCCCACCAGGACCACACACAAGGTGTGGGTAGTGTCAGACCTCCCACCAGGACCACACACAAGGTGTGGGTAGTGTCACCTCCCACCAGGACCATACACAAGGTGTGGGTAGTGTCAGACCTCCCTCCAGGACCACACACAAGGTGTGGGTAGTGTCAGACCTCCCACCAGGACCATACACAAGGTGTGGGTAGTGTCAGACCTCCCACCAGGACCACACACAAGGTGTGGGTAGTGTCACCTCCCACCAGGACCATACACAAGGTGTGGGTAGTGTCAGACCTCCCACCAGGACCACACACAAGGTGTGGGTAGTGTCACCTCCCACCAGGACCATACACAAGGTGTGGCTAGTGTCAGACCTCCCACCAGGACCACACAAGGTGTGGGTAGTGTCAGACCTCCCACCAGGACCACACACAAGGTGTGTAAGAATCTTAGAAAGTAACTTTTAATGTGAAGACGATATGATCACATGTAAGATATTCTGAATTAAACAGATGAAGTCAAGAGCCGATGTCCAAGAGCTTGAGCTCAGCCACTGCAAAGACAAGTATGTGAGTATACATAGATGAGTATACAGCCTGTATGTATAACTTTGTAACTATACACCATTGTACCCAAAAAGGAAAAATAATGTATACGTAGGCGAAGATACAGCCTATGTAGTTTCGTAACTATACACCATTGTAACTATACACCATTGTAACTATACACCATTGTAACTATACACCATTGTAACTATACACCATTGTAACTATACACCATTGTAACTATACACCATTGTACCCAAAAAGGAAAAATAATGTATACGTAGGCGAAGATACAGCCTATGTAGTTTCGTAACTATACACCATTGTAACTATACACCATTGTAACTATACACCATTGTAACTATACACCATTGTAACTATACACCATTGTAACTATACACCATTGTAACTATACACCATTGTAACTATACACCATTGTAACTATACACCATTGTAACTAACAAGGAAAAAATAAAGACGAGTGAACGAATGAGAGATAACAATGCGGAGCAAGTTTTCCCGGGAAAGACGCTCATCGACGCCACAACCACAAAGATTATCTATACAAAAAATAATGAATATGTATGTCGCAAGCCCTTATAATTATGACGATAAAAAATATAACTACTGTTCGCTGAAGTTTACGTGAGTTTTGCAACGCTGGGAAAAAAATCAGAAATCAAAATGTTTTTATGTGTGTGTGGAATGGTCTCGTTATTGTGATGGAAGGATGCGAACAGTCGTATTGATGATGTATTGATCGTGGTTCATTTTGTCAGACCGTTGAGGGGATGGTTTGTGCTGTACCTTGTTCAAGTGCCGTACGATCACTTCTCCCTCACTCATCATTGCCAGACTGTGACTATAATAACTTCTCCCTGCTCCTCTCTGCTAGACTGTATAATAACTTTTCCCCCATTCCTCGCTGCCAGACTGCATGGTAACTCCTCCATTTTTTTGCAGCCAGACTGTGGCTGTTTAATACCTTCGTGTTTTTCACTGCCAGACTGTATAACTATTCCCGCTACTCACTGCGAGGCTGACAGTGAAAAATGGATGAGGAAGTTATCATGGTCACTGCTAGACTGTAACTGTATAACGTTTACCCGCTTCTCATTGCGAGTCTGGCAATGAGGAGTGAGGAAGTTACCATGGTCACTGCCAGACTCTGTATGATAACTTCTTTTCATTCCTCACTGCCAGACTGTGGCTTTATAATAGCTTCTCTTGACTCTTCACTGCCAGACTGTAACTGTATAATAACGTTTCTCCCAGTCATCGCCTCCAGACTGAAAGGACTCCTTATCTGTGGTAGCAGCTGCATAACTTTTCCCTGATCCTCACTGATGACTGAGATTGTACGATAACTTTTTACTTGTGGTAGTAACTGTACAATAACTTCTCCCAATTATTTATTTACTGTATGATAATTTTTTCCTGCGCCTCATTGAAGGCTGATTGTATGATAACTTTTTACTTGTGGGAGTAACTGTACAATAATTTCCCTCAAATATTTATTGACTGTGATAACCTTCCCCTCACCTCGCTGCCAGTGATAATCTTCCCTGAGGTAATAACTGTGATAACTTCTTGCCGCCAGAATGTAACTGTTGATAATTTCCTACCTGTGATTGTAATTGTCTAATAACAATCGTACATTTCAACGACTGTGCCATAACTTTCACAGGAGCCAGTGACTACGATAACGTCCACATATTCCAGCGATTGTACGATAACTCGCAGATACCACAGACTGTGATAACTTCCACTGGTGCCAGAGACTGTACAGTATCTTCTACAGGTGCCGGTGACTGTATGATAACTGTCACAGGTGCAAGTGACTGCATGTACAATAACTGATACCACTGTGATAACTTGCGCAGGCGCCAGTGACTGTACGATAACTTCCACATGTGCCGGTGACTGTACGATATATTCCTAACAACCTCCGCTGTTGCCAGTCGGTATGCAATAACTTGCGTTGCCGGTGCTGTCATTGACTGTACGATAACTTCGTCAAAGCGACCAGCGCTGTCAATAAGTTCAGAACAACTTTCCTCGCTGCGAGTGAATACACGATGCTGCATGTGTAATGTATCAGTTCAGACAGGCTATTTTTTTTTTTTACATATTCATGTAATATCATTTACTAACGGTGACTAATAATTACATTTCCGTGATAAATTTATCATGTGTCTGGCAGTGACAAGTATTGTTGCCTTAGGTTCGGCATTTTGAGAGTTTTAAATGTTACTTCGTTGAACGTACTGAAATAGTGTTCTTGCTTTGATCTTCGTTGAACGACTCCTTTGATCCTCTTTGAACTTCAGTCTTCTCCAAAGGTATGCCCTTTGAAAGGCTTATAATTTGAGTGTGGTGGTTAAGCAGCTTAGAGACGGAACCAGCTGGTGGTCACACAAGAATCTAAGAAACTCTATGAAGATATTTCAATAGTTTTGTGTTGCTCTTGGCAAACACACACATACATACATATATATATTATATATACAAATAAAACGGCTGTCGGTAGCATTATCCAAAAACGAAACATTTACCACAATTCCTTTAATAGATGTCTTGCCAGAAATGCACAGACATTACAATTCAAATGATTGTGAACAGTAACATCCTCACCCCTTCTTTAGAGTGCATGCAAGTTACTGACCTCCGGAACTCAAGTCCGGCTAACTGATTTCTCTGAATACCTTCGTTAATCTCACCTTGCTCATACACTTCATCAGTACTATAAATCACTTGTCTCTTCTCCGCTGGAACGCACTCACACAAGCCTGATGAATGTTCAAGGTCCCACTTTGCCTTCCTTCCAACCTTTCCTCCCCTATCTCACCATCCCGGATTTATACATCCTATTTTGCTACATCCTTTCCAAATGGCCAAAAATGGTCAGTCCACCTCAAGAAGCTCTTCTTTGTCCTCTGATATTTCTTTGGGAACCACCACGCATCGCATCATCTCTCTCATTGTCACATAATTTCAGTGTCACATCTCTCTGTTACCACATCTTTCAGTGTCGCCACATCTTTGTGTCACCACATCTCTCCCAGCATCACATCTCTCTCAGTATCACCACATCTCCCAGTATCACTCATATCCCAGCATCATAACATCTCAGTATCACTCACATATCTTCCAGCATCATAACATTCTCAGTATCACTCACATATCTCCCAGCATCATAACATCTATCTCAGTATCACTCACATATCTCCCAGCATCATAACATTCTCAGTATCACTCACATATCTCCCAGCATTATAACATTCTCAGTATCACTCACATACCTCCCAGCATCATAACATTCTCAGTATCACTCACATATCTCCCAGCATCATAACATTCTCAGTATCACTCACATACCTCCCAGCATCATAACATTCTCAGTATCACTCACATATCTCCCAGCATCATAACATTCTCAGTATCACTCACATATCTCCCAGCATCATAACATTCTCAGTATCACTCACATATCTCCCAGCATCATAACATTCTCAGTATCACTCACATACCTCCCAGCATCATAACATTCTCAGTATCACTCACATATCTCCCAGCATCATAACATCAGTAACACCACTTTTTTCCCAGTATCACCACATATCTCCCAGTATCACGCACTTATCTCCAGTATCACCACATCTCAAAGTATCTCCACATCTCTCCCAGTATCACCACATCTCTGTGTGACATCTCTCCTACTATCACCACTTTATTCCCAGCGTCACATCTCTCCCAGTATCACTACTTCATTCCCGGCATTACAACATCTCTCCCAGTATCACAACATCTCTCCCAGTATCACAACATCTCTCCCAGTATCACATCTCTCCCAGTATCACAACATCTCTCCCAGTATCACAACATCTCTCCCAGTATCACATCTCTCCCAGTATCACAACATCTCTCCCAGTATCACATCTCTCCCAGTATCACAACATCTCTCCCAGTATCACAGCATCTCTCCCAGTATCATAACATCTCTCCCAGTATCACAACATCTCTCCCAGTATCACATCTCTCCCAGTATCATAACATCTCGCCCAGTATCACAACATCTCTCCCAGTATCACATCTCCCAGTATCACATCTCTCCAAGTACCACATCTCTCCCAGTATCATAACATCTCTCCCAGTATCACAACATCTCTCCCAGTATCACAACATCTCCAAGTATCACATCTCTCCCAGTATCACAACATCTCCCAGTATCATAACATCTCTCCCAGTATCACAACATATCTCCCAGTATCACAACATCTCCCAGTATCACATCTCTCCCAGTATTACAACATCTCTCCCAGTATCACATCTCTCCCAGTATCATAACATCTCGCCCAGTATCACAACATCTCTCCCAGTATCACATCTCCCAGTATCACATCTCTCCAAGTATCACATCTCTCCCAGTATCATAACATCTCTCCCAGTATCACAACATCTCTCCCAGTATCACATCTCTAAGTATCACATCTCTCCCAGTATCACAACATCTCCCAGTATCATAACATCTCTCCCAGTATCACAACATCTCTCCCAGTATCACAACATCTCCCAGTATCACAGCATCTCTCCCAGTATCACAACATCTCTCCCAGTATCACAACATCTCTCCCAGTATCACAACATTTCTCCCAGTATCACAACATCTCTCCCAGTATCACAGCATCTCCCAGCATCACAGCATCTCTCCCAGTATCACAACATCTCCCAGTATCACAACATCTCTCCCAGTATCACAACATTTCCCAGTATCACAGCATCTCTCCCAGTATCACGACATCTCTCCCAGTATCACAACATCTCTCCCAGTATCACAACATCTCCCAGTATCACATCTCCCAGTATCACAACATCTCCCAGTATCACAACATCTCTCCCAGTATCACAACATCTCCCAGTATCACATCTCCCTGTATCACAACATCTCCCAGTATCACAACATCTCCCAGTATCACAACATCTCTCCCAGTATCACAACATCTCCCAGTATCACAACATCTCCCAGTATCACATCTCTCTCAGTATCACAACATCTCTCCCAGTATCACAACATCTCCCAGTATCACAACATCTCCCAGTATCACAACATCTCCCAGTATCACAACATCTCTGCATCTCTCCCAGTATCACAACATCTCTCACAGTATCACAACATCTCTCCCAGTATCACAACATCTCTCACAGTATCACAACATCTCCCAGTATCACAACATCTCCCAGTATCACATCTCTCCCAGTATCACAACATCTCTCCAAGTATCACAACATCTCCCATTATCACAACATCTCCCAGTATCACAACATCTCCCCGTATCACAACATCTCTCCCAGTATCACAACATCTCTCCCAGTACCACAACATCTCTCCCAGTATCACAACATCTCCCAGTATTACAACATCTCCCAGTATCACAACATCTCTCCCAGTATCACAACATCTCCCAGTATCACAACATCTCCCAGTATCACAACATCTCCCAGTATCACAACATCTCTCCCAGTATCACAACATCTCCCAGTATCACAACATCTCCCAGTATCACAACATCTCCCAGTATCACAACATCTCTCCCAGTATCACAACATCTCCCAGTATCACAACATCTCCCATATCACAACATCCCAGTATCACAACATCTCTCCCTTTATCACAACATCTCCCAGTATCACAACATCTCCCAGTATCACAACATCTCCCAGTATCACAACATCTCTCCCAGTATCACAACATCTCCCAGTATCACAACATCTCCCAGTATCACAACATCTCCCAGTATCACAAAATCTCTCAGTATCACAACATCTCCCAGTATCACAACATCTCCCAGTATCACAACATCTCCCAGTATCACAACTTCTCCCAGCATCACAACATCTCTCCCAGTATCACAACACATCACAACATCTCCCAGTATCACAACATCTCCCAGTATCACAACATCTCCCAGTATCACAACATCTCCCAGTATCACAACATCTCCCAGTATCACAACATCTCCCAGTATCACAACATCTCCCAGTATCACAACATCTCCCAGTATCACAACATCTCCCAGTATCACAACATCTCCCAGTATCACAACATTTCTCAGTATCACAACATCTCCCAGTATCACAACATCTCCCAGTATCACAACATCTCCCAGTATCACAACATCTCCCAGTATCACAACATCTCCCAGTATCACAACATCTCCCAGTATCACAACATCTCTCAGTATCACAACATCTCCCAGTATCACAACATCTCCCAGTATCACAACATCTCCCAGTATCACAACATCTCCCAGTATCACAACATCTCCCAGTATCACAACATCTCCCAGTATCACAACATCTCACAGCATCTCCCAGTATCACAACATCTCTCACAGTATCACAACATCTCTCCCAGTATCACAACATCTCCCAGTATCACAACATCTCCCAGTATCACAACATCTCCCAGTATCACAACATCTCTCCCAGTATCACAACATCTCCCAGTATCACAACATCTCCCAGTATCACAACATCTCCCAGTATCACAACATCTCCCAGTATCACAACATCTCTCCCAGTATCACAACATCTCTCACAGTATCACAACATCTCCCCCAGTATCACAACATCTCTCCCAGTATCACAACATCTCCCAGTATCACAACATCTCCCAGTATCACAACATCTCCCAGTATCACAACATCTTCCAGTATCACAACATCTCCCAGTATCACAACATCTCCCAGTATCACAACATCTCCCAGGATCACAACATCTCCCAGTATCACAACATCTCTCCCAGTATCACAACATCTCTCCCAGTATCACAACATCTCCCAGTATCACAACATCTCCCAGTATCACAACATCTCCCAGTATCACAACATCTCCCAGTATCACAACATCTTCCAGTATCACAACATCTCTCCCAGTATCACAACATCTCTCCCAGTATCACAACATCTCCCAGTATCACAACATCTCCCAGTATCACAACATCTCCCAGTATCACAACATCTTCCAGTATCACAACATCTCTCCCAGTATCACAACATCTCTCAGTATCACAACATCTCCCAGTATCACAACATCTCCCAGTATCACAACATCTCCCAGTATCACAACATCTCTCCCAGTATCACAACATCTCCCAGTATCACAACATCTCCCAGTATCACAACATCTCCCAGTATCACAACATCTCTCCCAGTATCACAACATCTCCCAGTATCACAACATCTCCCAGTATCACAACATCTCCCAGTATCACAACATCTCTCCCAGTATCACAACATCTCCCAGTATCACAACATCTCCCAGTATCACAACATCTCCCAGTATCACAACATCTCTCCCAGTATCACAACATCTCCCAGTATCACAACATCTCCCAGTATCACAACATCTCCCAGTATCACAACATCTCTCCCAGTATCACAACATCTCCCAGTATCACAACATCTCCCAGTATCACAACATCTCCCAGTATCACAACATCTCCCAGCATCACAACATCACAACATCTCCCAGTATCACAACATCTCCCAGTATCACAAAATCTCCCAGTATCACAACATCTCACTGTATCACAACATCTCCCAGTATCACAACATCTCCCAGTATCACAACATCTCCCAGTATCACAACATCTCCCAGTATCACAACATCTCCCAGTATCACAACATCTCCCAGTATCACAACATCTCCCAGTATCACAACATCTCCCAGTATCACAACATCTCCCAGTATCACAACATCTCCCAGTATCACAACATCTCCCAGTATCACAACTTCTCCCAGTATCACAACATCTCCCAGTATCACAACATCTCCCAGTATCACAACATCTCCCAGTATCACAACATCTCCCAGTATCACAACATCTCCCAGTATCACAACATCTCCCAGTATCACAACATCTCCCAGTATCACAACATCTCCCAGTATCACAACATCTGCCAGAATCACACATCTCCCAGTATCACAACATCTCCCAGTATCACAACATCTCCCAGTATCACAACATCTCCCAGTATCACAACATCTCCCAGTATCACACACATCTCCCAGTATCACAACATCTCCCAGTATCACAACATCTCCCAGTATCACAACATCTCCCATCATCTCCCAGTATCACAACATCTCCCAGTATCACAACATCTCCCAGTATCACAACATCTCTCCCAGTATCACAACATCTCCCAGTATCACAACATCTCCCAGTATCACAACATCTCCCAGTATCACAACATCTCCCAGTATCACAACATTCCCAGTATCACAACATCTCCCAGTATCACAACATCTCCCAGTATCACAACATCTCCCAGTATCACAACATCTCCCAGTATCACAACATCTCCCAGTATCACAACATCTCCCAGTATCACAACATCTCCCAGTATCACAACATCTCCCAGTATCACAACATCTCTCAGTATCACAACATCTCCCAGTATCACAACATCTCAAGTATCACAACATCTCCCAGTATCACAACATCTCCCAGTATCACAACATCTCCCAGTATCACAACATCTCCCAGTATCACAACATCTCCCAGTATCACAACATCTCCCAGTATCACAACATCTCTCCCAGTATCACAACATCTCCCAGTATCACAACATCTCCCAGTATCACAACATCTCCCAGTATCACAACATCTCCCAGTATCACAACATCTCCCAGTATCACAACATCTCCCAGTATCACAACATCTCCCAGTATCACAACATCATCCCAGTATCACAACATCTCCCAGTATCACAACATCTCCCAGTATCACAACATCTCCCAGTATCACAACATCTCCCAGTATCACAACATCTCCCAGTATCACAACATCTCCCAGTATCACAACATCTCTCCCAGTATCACAACATCTCCCAGTATCACAACATCTCCCAGTATCACAACATCTCCCAGTATCACAACATCTCCCAGTATCACAACATCTCCCAGTATCACAACATCTCCCAGTATCACAACATCTCCCAGTATCACAACATCTCCCAGTATCACAACATCTCCCAGTATCACAACATCTCCCAGTATCACAACATCTCCCAGTATCACAACATCTCCCAGTATCACAACATCTCCCAGTATCACAACATCTCCCAGTATCACAACATCTCTCCCAGTATCACAACATCTCCCAGTATCACAACATCTCCCAGTATCACAACATCTCCCAGTATCACAACATCTCCCAGTATCACAACATCACAACATCTCCCTGTATCACAAAATCTCCCAGTATCACAACATCTCCCAGTATCACAACATCTCCCAGTATCACAACATCTCCCAGTATCACAACATCTCCCAGTATCACAACCTCTCCCAGTATCACAACGTCTCCCAGTCTCACAACGTCTCCCAGTATCACAACATCTCCCAGTATCACAACTCCCAGAATCACAACAACTCCCAGTCTCACAACCTCTCCCAGTATCACAACATCTCCCAGTATCACAACATCTCCCAGTATCACAACATCTCCCAGTATCACAACATCTCCCAGTATCACAACATCTCCCAGTATCACAACATCTCCCAGTATCACAACATCTCCCAGTATCACAACATCTCCCAGTATCACAACATCTCCCAGTATCACAACATCTCCCAGTATCACAACATCTCCCAGTATCACAACATCTCCCAGTATCACAACATCTCCCAGTATCACAACATCTCCCAGTATCACAACATCTCCCAGTATCACAACATCTCCCAGTATCACAACATCTCCCAGTATCACAACATCTCCCAGTATCACAACATCTCCCAGTATCACAACATCTCCCAGTATCACAACATCTCCCAGTATCACAACATCTCCCAGTATCACAACATCTCCCAGTATCACAACATCTCCCAGTATCAAAACATCTCCCAGTATCACAACATCTCCCAGTATCACAACATCTCCCAGTATCACAACATCTCCCAGTATCACAACACCAGTATCACAACATCTCCCAGTATCACAACATCTCCCAGTATCACAACATCTCCCAGTATCACAACATCTCCCAGTATCACAACATCTCCCAGTATCACAACATCTCCCAGTATCACAACATCTCCCAGTATCACAACATCTCCCAGTATCACAACATTCCCCGTATCACAACATCTCCCAGTATCACAACATCTCCCAGTATCACAATCACAACATCTCCCAGTATCACAACATCCCAGTATCACAACATCTCCCAGTATCACAACATCTCCCAGTATCACAACATCTCCCAGTATCACAACATCTCCCAGTATCACAACATCTCCCAGTATCACAACATCTCCCAGTATCACAACATCTCCCAGTATCACAACATCTCCCAGAATCACAACATCTCTCCAGTATCACAACATCTCCCAGTATCACAACATCCCAGTATCACAACATCTCCCAGTATCACAACATCTCCCAGTATCACAACATCTCCCAGTATCACAACATCTCCCAGTATCACAACATCTCCCAGTATCACAACATCTCCCAGTATCACAACATCTCCCAGTATCACAACATCTCCCAGTATCACAACAACACCCAGAAACACACCATTCCCAGTATCACAACAACTCCCAGTATCACAACAACACCCAGTATCACAACATCCCAGTATCACAACATCTCCCAGTATCACAACATCTCCCAGTATCACAACATCTCCCAGTATCACAAAATCTCCCAGTATCACAACATCTCCCAGTATCACAACATCTCCCAGTATCACAACATCTCCCAGTATCACAACATCTCCCAGTATCACAACATCTCCCAGTATCACAACATCTCTCAGTATCACAACATCTCCCAGTATCACAACATCTCCCAGTATCACAACATCTCCCAGTATCACAACATCTCCCAGTATCACAACATCTCCCAGTATCACAACATCTCCCAGTATCACAACACAGTATCACAACATCCCAGTATCACAACATCTCCCAGTATCACAACATTCCCAGTATCACAACATCTCCCAGTATCACAACATCTCCCAGTATCACAACATCTCCCAGTATCACAACATCTCCCAGTATCACAACATCTCCCAGTATCACAACATCTCCCAGTCTCACAACATCTCCCAGTATCACAACATCTCCCAGCATCACAACATCTCCCAGTATCACAACATCTCCCAGTATCACAACATCTCCCAGTATCACAACATCTCCCAGTATCACAACATCTCCCAGTATCACAACATCTCCCAGTATCACAACATCTCCCAGTATCACAACATCTCCCAGTATCACAACATCTCCCAGTATCACAACATCTCCCAGTATCACAACATCTCCCAGTATCACAACATCTCCCAGTATCACAACATCTCCCAGTATCACAACATCTCCCAGTATCACAACATCTCCCAGTATCACAACATCTCCCAGTATCACAACATCTCCCAGTATCACAACATCTCCCAGTATCACAACATCTCCCAGTATCACAACATCTCCCAGTATCACAACATCTCCCAGTATCACAACATCTCCCAGTATCACAACATCTCCCAGTATCACAACATCTCCCAGTATCACAACATCTCCCAGTATCACAACATCTCCCAGTATCACAACATCTCCCAGTATCACAACATCTCCCAGTATCACAACATCTCCCAGTATCACAACATCTCCCAGTATCACAACATCTCCCAGTATCACAACATCTCCCAGTATCACAACATCTCCCAGTATCACAACATCTCCCAGTATCACAACATCTCCCAGTATCACAACATCTCCCAGTATCACAACATCTCCCAGTATCACAACATCTCCCAGTATCACAACATCTTCCAGTATCACAACATCTCCCAGTATCACAACATCTCCCAGTATCACAACATCTCCCAGTATCACAACATCTCCCAGTATCACAACATCTCTCCCAGTATCACAACATCTCCCAGTATCACAACATCTCCCAGTATCACAACATCTTCCAGTATCACAACATCTCCCAGTATCACAACATCTTCCAGTATCACAACATCTCCCAGTATCACAACACAGTATCACAACATCTCCAGTATCACAACATCTCCCAGTATCACAACATCTCCCAGTATCACACACAGTATCATCCCAGTATCACAACATCTCCCAGTATCACAACATCTCCCAGTATCACAACATCCCAGTATCACAACATATCTCCCAGTATCACAACATCTCCCAGTATCACAACATCTCCCAGTATCACAACATCTCCCAGTATCACAACATCTCCCAGTATCACAACATCTCCCAGTATCACAACATCTCCCAGTATCACAACATCTCCCAGTATCACAACATCTCCCAGTATCACAACATCTCCCAGTATCACAACATCTCCCAGTATCACACAGTACATCTCCCAGTATCACAACATCTCCCAGTATCACAACATCTTCCAGTATCACAACATCTCCCAGTATCACAACATCTCTCAGTATCACAACATCTCCCAGTATCACAACATCTCCCAGTATCACAACATCTCCCAGTATCACAACATCTCCCAGTATCACAACATCTCCCAGTATCACAACATCTCCCAGTATCACAACATCTTCCAGTATCACAACATCTCCCAGTATCACAACATCTCCCAGTATCACAACATCTTCCAGTATCACAACATCTCCCAGTATCACAACATCTCCCAGTATCACAACATCTTCCAGTATCACAACATCTCCCAGTATCACAACATCTCCCAGTATCACAACATCTTCCAGTATCACAACATCTCCCAGTATCACAACATCTCTCAGTATCACAACATCTCCCAGTATCACAACATCTCTCAGTATCACAACATCTCCCAGTATCACAACATCTCCCAGTATCACAACATCTCCCAGTATCACAACATCTCTCAGTATCACAACATCTCCCAGTATCACAACATCTCTCAGTATCACAACATCTCCCAGTATCACAACATCTCTCAGTATCACAACATCTCCCAGTATCACAACATCTCTCAGTATCACAACATCTCCCAGTATCACAACATCTCCCAGTATCACAACATCTCTCAGTATCACAACATCTCCCAGTATCACAACATCTCTCAGTATCACAACATCTCCCAGTATCACAACATCTCTCAGTATCACAACATCTCCCAGTATCACAACATCTCCCAGTATCACAACATCTCCCAGTATCACAACATCTCCCAGTATCACAACATCTCTCAGTATCACAACATCTCCCAGTATCACAACATCTCCCAGTATCACAACATCTCCCAGTATCACAACATCTCCCAGTATCACAACATCTCTCAGTATCACAACATCTCCCAGTATCACAACATCTCCCAGTATCACAACATCTCCCAGTATCACAACATCTCCCAGTATCACAACATCTCTCCCTGCCAAGACTCCATTGCGTTAAAAATCACATTTTTAATATTTTTTCATGCAGCATTTTGTTATTTAAAATTATATTATTGTTAGTATTTACCGTCGGGCGTATCTTCCATGTTATTATTTACCAGCTATGTTATTATTATTATTATTATTATTATTATTATTATTATTATTATTATTATTATTGATAATGTCGTTATTATTATTGTTTTATTGTGTGTGTGTGTGTGTGTGTGTGTGTGTTTGTGTGCGTGCGTGCGTTCGTGTGTGCGTGCGCGCGTGTGTGCGTGTGTGTGCGTGTGTGCACGTGCACACAGCTCCAGCTGACCTCCTCCACAAATACATTCAAGCCTCTGGGATTGAGACCTGATTCTATGGTTTCGTTTTTTTAATGAGAATGAAATCCTCTTCCACAATTTGATTTTGCCTTTGGATTTGCGGTGTTGTGACCGAATTTTTTTTACGTCAAAGCTGTTTATAGATTTTATTTAAAATGTTGATATATATATATTGTTCAGTTACGAACGAGTTGACGTAGGCAGTCTTGGTTTTATTTAACTTTTTTTGATACATTACTGTATAGATTTTAACAGGATATTTTCATATGTTAGTGTTTCTGTGTATTTATTTATTTATAGATTCATGTTGCTTGATTTATTATTTTTAAAGCTATGTACTGCACTCTACTGTATAAGATTCATTAAGGTTGCATATCACCTCTTCACTACTAGTCAAGATTGCTTTAATTCCTAAAATAGAGCTTAAAGTAATTCATATACTGTAATATACATCTCTTTAAGTGTACGTACACTGTTGTTCTCAGCACACACACATCAAGAGTGATATATTCTTCATAGTACATGTGTAGATTTAGTTACAGGTAAGACCCCGAGGAGTTACTAGAATCACGGAGTGTCATCACCGTAGACTTTATCACGTATGTTTGGTCATGCTCTTGAAGTGTTGAATGAGAACCCGCCATTGAGTTAGTGGACGGAGGATCAAGTCTCCACCACTACCACTGTTGATGAATCTACATGTGTCTCCTGGACGGAGGATCAAGTCTCCACCACTACCACTGTTGATGAACCTACATGTGTCTCCTGGACGGAGGATCAAGACTCCACCACTACCACTGTTGATGAACTTACATGTGTCTCCTGGACGGAGGATCAAGACTCCACCACTACCACTGTTGATGAACCTACATGTGTCTCCTGGACGGAGGATCAAGCCTCCACCACTACCACTGTTGATGAACTTACATGTGTCTCCTGGACGGAGGATCAAGCCTCCACCACTACCACTGTTAATGAACTTACATGTGTCTCCTGGACGGAGGATCAAGTCTCCACCACTACCACTGTTGATGAACCTACATGTGTCTCCTGGACGGAGGATCAAGTCTCCACCACTACCACTGTTGATGAACCTACATGTGTCTCCTGGACGGAGGATCAAGACTCCACCAGTAACACTGTTGATGAACCTACATGTGTCTCCTGGACGGAGGATCAAGACTCCACCAGTAACACTGTTGATGAACCTACATGTGTCTCCTGGACGGAGGATCAAGCCTCCACCACTACCACTGTTGATGAACCTACATGTGTCTCCTGGACGGAGGATCAAGCCTCCACCAGTAACACTGTTGATGAACCTACATGTGTCTCCTGGACGGAGGATCGAGCCTCCACCACTACCACTGTTGATGAACCTACATGTGTCTCCTGGACGGAGGATCAAGACTCCACCACTACCACTGTTGATGAACCTACATGTGTCTCCTGGACGGAGGATCAAGACTCCACCACTACCACTGTTGATGAACCTACATGTGTCTCCTGGACGGAGGATCAAGCCTCCACCACTACCACTGTTGATGAACCTACATGTGTCTCCTGGACGGAGGATCAAGACTCCACCACTACCACTGTTGATGAACCTACATGTGTCTCCTGGACGGAGGATCAAGCCTCCACCACTACCACTGTTGATGAACCTACATGTGTCTCCTGGACGGAGGATCAAGTCTCCACCACTACCACTGTTGATGAACCTACATGTGTCTCCTGGACGGAGGATCAAGACTTCACCACTACCACTGTTGATGAACCTACATGTGTCTCCTGGACGGAGGATCAAGACTTCACCACTACCACTGTTGATGAACCTACATGTGTCTCCTGGACGGAGGATCAAGCCTCCACCACTACCACTGTTGATGAACCTACATGTGTCTCCTGGACGGAGGATCAAGTCTCCACCACTACCACTGTTGATGAACCTACATGTGTCTCCTGGACGGAGGATCAAGACTCCACCAGTAACACTGTTGATGAACCTACATGTGTCTCCTGGACGGAGGATCAAGACTCCACCACTACCACTGTTGATGAACCTACATGTGTCTCCTGGACGGAGGATCAAGCCTCCACCACTACCACTGTTGATGAACCTACATGTGTCTCCTGGACGGAGGATCAAGTCTCCACCACTACCACTGTTGATGAACCTACATGTGTCTCCTGGACGGAGGATCGAGCCTCCACCACTACCACTGTTGATGAACCTACATGTGTCTCCTGGACGGAGGATCAAGCCTCCACCACTACCACTGTTGATGAACCTACATGTGTCTCCTGGATGGAGGATCAAGTCTCCACCACTACCACTGTTGATGAACCTACATGTGTCTCCTGGATGGAGGATCAAGTCTCCACCACTACCACTGTTGATGAACCTACATGTGTCTCCTGGACGGAGGATCAAGACTCCACCACTACCACTGTTGATGAACTTACATGTGTCTCCTGGACGGAGGATCAAGACTCCACCAGTAACACTGTTGATGAACCTACATGTGTCTCCTGGACGGAGGATCAAGACTCCACCACTACCACTGTTGATGAACCTACATGTGTCTCCTGGACGGAGGATCAAGACTTCACCACTACCACTGTTGATGAACCTACATGTGTCTCCTGGACGGAGGATCAAGACTCCACCAGTAACACTGTTGATGAACCTACATGTGTCTCCTGGACGGAGGATCAAGACTCCACCAGTAACACTGTTGATGAACCTACATGTGTCTCCTGGACGGAGGATCAAGACTCCACCAGTAACACTGTTGATGAACCTACATGTGTCTCCTGGACGGAGGATCAAGACTCCACCAGTAACACTGTTGATGAACCTACATGTGTCTCCTGGACGGAGGATCAAGACTCCACCAGTAACACTGTTGATGAACCTACATGTGTCTCCTGGACGGAGGATCAAGAGTCCACCAGTAACACTGTTGATGAACCTACATGTGTCTCCTGGACGGAGGATCAAGACTCCACCAGTAACACTGTTGATGAACCTACATGTGTCTCCTGGACGGAGGATCAAGACTCCACCAGTAACACTGTTGATGAACCTACATGTGTCTCCTGGACGGAGGATCAAGACTCCACCAGTAACACTGTTGATGAACCTACATGTGTCTCCTGGACGGAGGATCAAGACTCCACCAGTAACACTGTTGATGAACCTACATGTGTCTCCTGGACGGAGGATCAAGACTTCACCACTACCACTGTTGATGAACCTACATGTGTCTCCTGGACGGAGGATCAAGACTCCACCAGTAACACTGTTGATGAACCTACATGTGTCTCCTGGGCGGAGGATCAAGACTCCACCAGTAACACTGTTGATGAACCTACATGTGTCTCCTGGACGGAGGATCAAGACTTCACCAGTAACACTGTTGATGAACCTACATGTGTCTCCTGGACGGAGGATCAAGACTCCACCAGTAACACTGTTGATGAACCTACATGTGTCTCCTGGACGGAGGATCAAGACTCCACCAGTAACACTGTTGATGAACCTACATGTGTCTCCTGGACGGAGGATCAAGACTCCACCAGTAACACTGTTGATGAACCTACATGTGTCTCCTGGACGGAGGATCAAGACTCCACCAGTAACACTGTTGATGAACCTACATGTGTCTCCTGGACGGAGGATCAAGACTTCACCACTACCACTGTTGATGAACCTACATGTGTCTCCTGGACGGAGGATCAAGCCTCCACCACTACCACTGTTGATGAACCTACATGTGTCTCCTGGACGGAGGATCAAGCCTCCACCAGTAACACTGTTGATGAACCTACATGTGTCTCCTGGACGGAGGATCAAGCCTCCACCAGTAACACTGTTGATGAACCTACATGTGTCTCCTGGACGGAGGATCAAGCCTCCACCACTACCACTGTTGATGAACCTACATGTGTCTCCTGGACGGAGGATCGAGCCTCCACCAATACCAGTGTTGTACAGCTCGCTTGGGTTTAACGCTTCACATCTGTAATACATGGGTAATAATGATTATTTTTTTTACAAAGATCAAAGGTAACGAGAAACAAAAGCAGGATTAATGTGCAGCAACAGTCAAGCGGAACAATTACAACAACTAAAATAATTACAGCAATCTTTTATTTATTTTTAAACCCACACAAAAAAACGCTTGTTCATTGTGAGAGAGGAGGATATTATCTGACTAAATATTGTTTATGAGGAGGATATTATCTGACTATTGTTTATGAGGAGGATATTATCTGACTAAATATTGTTTATGAGGAGGATATTATCTGACTAAATATTGTTTATGAGGAGGATATTATCTGACTAAATATTGTTTATGAGGAGGATATTATCTGACTATTGTTTATGAGGAGGATATTATCTGACTAAATATTGTTTATGAGGAGGATATTATCTGACTAAATATTGTTTATGAGGAGGATATTATCTGACTAAATATTGTTTATGAGGAGGATATTATCTGACTAAATATTGTTTATGAGGAGGATATTATCTGACTAAATATTGTTTATGAGGAGGATATTATCTGACTATTGTTTATGAGGAGGATATTATCTGACTAAATATTGTTTATGAGGAGGATATTATCTGACTAAATATTGTTTATGAGGAGGATATTATCTGACTAAATATTGTTTATGAGGAGGATATTATCTGACTATTGTTTATGAGGAGGATATTATCTGACTAAATATTGTTTATGAGGAGGATATTATCTGACTAAATATTGTTTATGAGGAGGATATTATCTGACTAAATATTGTTTATGAGGAGGATATTATCTGACTAAATATTGTTTATGAGGAGGATATTATCTGACTAAATACTGTTTATGAGGAGGATATTATCTGACTAAATATTGTTTATGAGGAGGATATTATCTGACTAAATATTGTTTATGAGGAGGATATTATCTGACTATTGTTTATGAGGAGGATATTATCTGACTAAATATTGTTTATGAGGAGGATATTATCTGTCTAAATATTGTTTATGAGGAGGATATTATCTGTCTAAATATTGTTTATGAGGAGGATATTATCTGACTAAATATTGTTTATGAGGAGGATATTATCTGTCTAAATATTGTTTATGAGGAGGATATTATCTGACTAAATATTGTTTATGAGGAGGATATTATCTGACTAAATATTGTTTATGAGGAGGATATTATCTGACTAAATACTGTTTATGAGGAGGATATTATCTGACTAAATATTGTTTATGAGGAGGATATTATCTGACTAAATATTGTTTATGAGGAGGATATTATCTGACTAAATATTGTTTATGAGGAGGATATTATCTGTCTAAATATTGTTTATGAGGAGGATATTATCTGACTAAATATTGTTTATGAGGAGGATATTATCTGACTAAATACTGTTTATGAGGAGGATATTATCTGACTAAATATTGTTTATGAGGAGGATATTATCTGACTAAATATTGTTTATGAGGAGGATATTATCTGACTAAATATTGTTTATGAGGAGGATATTATCTGTCTAAATATTGTTTATCTGGATTTAAATACTCCATATGATACAACATCTGGCTCTAAATATTGCATATTAGAGAATATTATCTTGCTCTAAATATTGCATATTAGAGAATATTATCTGGCTCTAAATATTGCATATTAGAGAATATTATCTGGCTCTAAATATTGCATATTAGAGAATATTATCTGGCTCTAAATATTGCATATTAGAGAATATTATCTGGCTCTAAATATTGCATATTAGAGAATATTATCTGGCTCTAAATATTGCATATTAGAGAATATTATCTGGCTCTAAATATTGCATATTAGAGAATATTATCTGGCTCTAAATATTGCATATTAGAGAATATTATCTTGCTCTAAATATTCAATATTAGAGAATATTATCTGGCTCTAAATATTCAATATTAGAGAATATTATCTGGCTCTAAATATTCCATATTAGAGAATATTATCTGGCTCTAAATATTGCATATTAGAGAATATTATCTGGCTCTAAATATTGCATATTAGAGAATATTATCTTGCTCTAAATATTCAATATTAGAGAATATTATCTGGCTCTAAATATTCAATATTAGAGAATATTATCTGGCTCTAAATATTCCATATTAGAGAATATTATCTGGCTCTAAATATTCCATATTAGAGAATATTATCTGGCTCTAAATATTCAGTATTAGAGAATATTATCTGGCTCTAAATATTCAGTATTAGAGAATATTATCTGGCTCTAAATATTCAGTATTAGAGAATATTATCTGGCTCTAAATATTCCATATTAGAGAATATTATCTGGCTCTAAATATTCAGTATTAGAGAATATTATCTGGCTCTAAATATTCAGTATTAGAGAATATTATCTGGCTCTAAATATTCCATAGGAGAGTAGACTATTATCACAGTAACAACAGCCTGATCGACCAGACTGTCAACCGGGAGGTTTGGTCTGGGACCTGGTCTCTGGTACAATGACTCCTACAAATGTCTACAGGTAATCTACTGGATAAATTACCTAACGTAATCTATCCAAACGAAAAAAGACAAAAAAAAATAGTTATTAAAATTTGTGGAACATTTGGGGCGTGATGAAATGTAACTTACGGTAGGTTATTGTCCTACTCTGAGGGTAGGTTATTGTCCTACTCTGAGGGTAGGTTATTGTCCTACTCTGAGGGTAGGTTATTGTCCTACTCTGAGGGTAGATTATTGTCCTACTCTGAGGGTAGGTTATTGTCCTACTCTGAGGGTAGGTTATTGTCCTACTCTGAGGGTAGGTTATTGTCCTACTCTGAGGGTAGGTTATTGTCCTACTCTGAGGGTAGGTTATTGTCCTACTCTGAGGGTAGATTATTGTCCTACTCTGAGGGTAGGTTATTGTCCTACTCTGAGGGTAGGTTATTGTCCTACTGTGAGGGTAGGTTATTGTCCTACTCTGAGGGTAGGTTATTGTCCTACTCTGAGGGTAGGTTATTGTCCTACTCTGAGGGTAGGTTATTGTCCTACTCTGAGGGTAGGTTATTGTCCTACTCTGAGGGTAGGTTATTGTCCTACTCTGAGGGTAGGTTATTGTCCTACTCTGAGGGTAGGTTATTGTCCTACTCTGAGGGTAGGTTATTGTCCTACTCTGAGGGTAGGTTATTGTCCTACTCTGAGGGTAGGTTATTGTCCTACTCTGAGGGTAGGCTATTGTCCTACTCTGAGGGTAGGTTATTGTCCTACTCTGAGGGTAGGTTATTGTCCTACTCTGAGGGTAGGCTATTGTCCTACTCTGAGGGTAGGTTATTGTCCTACTCTGAGGGTAGGTTATTGTCCTACTCTGAGGGTAGGTTATTGTCCTACTCTGAGGGTAGGTTATTGTCCTACTCTGAGGGTAGGTTATTGTCCTACTCTGAGGGTAGGTTATTGTCCTACTCTGAGGGTAGGTTATTGTCCTACTCTGAGGGTAGGTTATTGTCCTACTCTGAGGGTAGGTTATTGTCCTACTCTGAGGGTAGGTTATTTTCCTACTCTGAGGGTAGGCTATTGTCCTACTCTGAGGGTAGTTTATTGTCCTACTCTGAGAGTAGGTTATTGTCCTACTCTGAGGGTAGGTTATTGTCCTACTCTGAGGGTAGGTTATTGTCCTACTCTGAGGGTAGGTTATTGTCCTGCTCTGAGGGTAGGTTATTGTCCTACTCTGAGGGTAGGCTATTGTCCTACTCTGAGGGTAGGTTATTGTCCTACTCTGAGGGTAGGTTATTGTCCTACTCTGAGGGTAGGTTATTGTCCTACTCTGAGGGTAGGTTATTGTCCTACTCTGAGGGTAGGCTATTGTCCTACTCTGAGGGT
Organism: Cherax quadricarinatus; assembly: GCF_038502225.1. Classification (NCBI taxonomy): domain Eukaryota; kingdom Metazoa; phylum Arthropoda; class Malacostraca; order Decapoda; family Parastacidae; genus Cherax; species Cherax quadricarinatus. The sequence continues at coordinate 6,402,764 of NC_091335.1, read as the reverse complement.
AGGCTATTGTCCTACTCTGAGGGTAGGTTATTGTCCTACTCTGAGGGTAGGTTATTGTCCTACTCTGAGGGTAGGTTATTGTCCTACTCTGACGGTAGGTTATTGTCCTACTCTGAGGGTAGGTTATTGTCCTACTCTGAGGGTAGGTTATTGTCCTACTCTGAGGGTAGGTTATTGTCCTACTCTGAGGGTAGGTTATTGTCCTACTCTGAGGGTAGGTTATTGTCCTACTCTGAGGGTAGGTTATTGTCCTACTCTGAGGGTAGGTTATTGTCCTACTCTGAGGGTAGGTTATTGTCCTACTCTGAGGGTAGGTTATTGTCCTACTCTGAGGGTAGATTATTGTCCTACTCTGAGGGTAGGTTATTGTCCTACTCTGAGGGTAGGTTATTGTCCTACTCTAAGGGTAGGTTATTGTCCTACTCTGAGGGTAGGTTATTTTCCTACTCTGAGGGTAGGCTATTGTCCTACTCTGAGGGTAGGTTATTGTCCTACTCTGAGGGTAGGTTATTGTCCTACTCTGAGGGTAGGTTATTGTCCTACTTTGAGGGTAGGTTATTGTCCTACTCTGAGGGTAGGTTATTGTCCTACTCTGAGGGTAGGTTATTGTCCTACTCTGAGGGTAGGTTATTGTCCTACTCTGAGGGTAGGTTATTGTCCTACTCTGAGGGTAGGTTATTGTCCTACTCTGAGGGTAGGTTATTGTCCTACTCTGAGGGTAGGTTATTGTCCTACTCTGAGGGTAGGTTATTGTCCTACTCTGAGGGTAGGTTATTGTCCTACTCTGAGGGTAGGCTATTGTCCTATTCTGAGGGTAGGTTATTGTCCTACTCTGAGGGTAGGTTATTGTCCTACTCTGAGGGTAGGCTATTGTCCTACTCTGAGGGTAGGTTATTGTCCTACTCTGAGGGTAGGTTATTGTCCTACTCTGAGGGTAGGTTATTGTCCTACTCTGAGGGTAGGTTATTGTCCTACTCCGAGGGTAGGTTATTGTCCTACTCTGAGGGTAGGCTATTGTCTTACTCTGAGGGTAGGCTATTGTCTTACTCTGAGGGTAGGTTATTGTCTTACTCTGAGGGTAGGTTATTGTCCTACTCTGAGGGTAGGCTATTGTCCTACTCTGAGGGTAGGCTATTGTCCTACTCTGAGGGTAGGCTATTGTCCTACTCTGAGGGTAGGCTATTGTCCTACTCTGAGGGTAGGCTATTGTCCTACTCTGAGTGTAGGCTATTGTCCTACTCTGAGGGTAGGCTATTGTCCTACTCTGAGGGTAGGTTATTGTCCTACTCTGAGGGTAGGTTATTGTCCTACTCTGAGGGTAGGTTATTGTCCTACTCTGAGGGTAGGTTATTGTCCTACTCTGAGGGTAGGCTATTGTCCTACTCTGAGGGTAGGTTATTGTCCTACTCTGAGGGTAGGCTATTGTCCTACTCTGAGGGTAGGCAATTGTCCTACTCTGAGGGTAGGCTATTGTCCTACTCTGAGGGTAGGTTATTGTCCTACTCTGAGGGTAGGCTATTGTCCTACTCTGAGGGTAGGCTATTGTCCTACTCTGAGGGTAGGCTATTGTCCTATTCTGAGGGTAGGCTATTGTCCTACTCTGAGGGTAGGCTATTGTCCTACTCTGAGTATACCTTTATTACTGCTAGTTTTAGCCTATAAACGGCATTATTCCGTCATGTTTCTTATTCTGTACACAAATATATGTCCTTGGAAAATAATTTTCCGGTACTTTTCTTTCCAAACTGCTAATCAGTTATTTATCCAATAAAGTCTGTATGTTGCTTTTCCTTGTGGGTTACTGAAGTGGTGTGTGTGTACTCACCAATTTGTGGTTGCAGGAGTCGAGTCGCTGGTTGCTACTAGGTTCACACTCTTCTTGCTCCATGAGCTTTATCGTATCACTTTTTAAAGCTGTGTATGGATCCTGCCTCCACTACATCACTTTCTAGATTGTTCCACTTCCCGACAACTCTGTGACTGAAGAAATACTTCCTAACATCCCTATGACTCATCTCGTGTGTGTGTGTGTGTGTGTGTGTGTGTGTGTGTGTGTGTGTGTGTGTGTGTGTGTGTGTGTGTGTGTGTGTGTGTGTGTGTGTGTGTGTGTGTGTGTGTGTGTGTGCGTGTGTGTGTGTGTGTGTGTGTGTGTGTGTGTGTGTATGTGCACGTCTTCCATTCCCCTCGTTGTTCTTAGTGACCCCATCTATACACTTCGTTCTTATGTATTCTCCCATCTTTTTCACCATATCCACTCTTCCCTTCCATCCTCTCTTCCCTTCTACTCTCTACTTTCCCTCCGTCTCCTCTTTTAATCTTCTACTTCCCCTCCTCAACCTCCTTTGCTTTCTCACCCCCACGTCTTCCTCTTCCTCCAAGAAACACTTCCACACCTGAGCTTCATATATTAAATTATTATCTTAATGGTGCTGGGGAGATGCCAGCAGAGTGCCAATTAAGTACTTGTTGCACCCCCACTTCCTCCTGACTTCCCTAGGTGGCACCCCGCCTCCCCCACCTCCTCCAGTGTACTATAATGCACTCACATGTACTATCATGTACTCACATGTACTGCCATGTACTCCATTGTCATGTACTAACATGTATTTGCATACACTGGTCATGTACTCACATGCACTATAGTGTACTCACATGTGCTATCATGTACTCACATGTACTAATATGTATTCACATGTACTCACAGGTACTCTATATTTTCTTCTTTTAATTAGGTACATTTAACTCAAGTGCCAGAAGTTGAAATAATATTGCATAGTTAATTACTATTTTAATTATAGGAGGAGAGGAAGGAGGAGGAGGAGGAGGAGGGGGAAAGTCAACTAACACCCAGGTACCTACTTACTGCTAGGGCAGCTAGGTGAACAGGTGTAAGAAACATCCCCAGCGTTTCCCACTCGATACCCAACAAGGGTGGAAACGTTGGGCGTGTTTCCTTACACCTGCTGCCCCTGTTTACCGAGCAGTAAGTAGGTACTATCTGGGTGTTAGTTGAGTGTTGTGGGTCGCATCCTGGGGGGTGGTAGTATACCTGACACAGAACTGGTCTTTGAAATGACCTTAAGATAACAGCTCATAGCCTGTTAAAATTGATCTGTGTAAGGAGAGAGTATGAGAGGATTGGAGGAAGTGGAGGAGAAGTGGGGACCCAGGAGGATAAACACAATCAAATTAATAAGCAATAATATTTAAAACAATCTAGATAATAATATAGCATTAGGTATCATGTTCTTATATTTCCAGACTTTGGCAGCCAATCATTCTTCTACAGTAATCTGGGAAATAATGTATCACAAAGCAAACTACTTTCTCTTATATTTTCAGATTTCGACAACCAATCAACTTCCTACTTTTAATAATCTTGAAAATAATGTATCTCTAAGAGTCCTACTTTTTTGATAAGGTTTAGATTTTGACAACCAATCAGCGTGTAAATCAAATTATTTTTCTAATGGAGAGAAAAGGTTCCTTCTTTTTTTAATTTCATTTAAACACGACTCAATATTATTCTCTAATTGTTATATTTTTATTAATTATTTTGAACATAATGAGTTCTGTCAGTCCGCGGCAGCAGCAGGAGGAGTGATTTAATTGGCTCTCTCAGCAGGGCAACTTTAATTCTTTAATTCTGATTGGTCAACAGATAAAGATGCCTGAAGCGATCATTGGTTCTCGGAGGTGCGTATAGACACACGCTGATTGGTTCCGGCTTGAACAGCTCTTCTCTTATTGGATGATATTTTTTTATTATTTTCTCATTTTTATTAATATAGTTGGATGCAAGTGAGGGGATCTTGATTCAAGGCTCTGGAGCTACCTCTCTCCCATTCCCCATGTTCTATATGATCTCTTATGTGTATAATATTTCCCAGTGAATATAATAATGATACTTTTGTGTGCTAATAGTGGTTATAATTGTTTTAAGAAGAAAATTGTAGATAATTTAGGTTGAATAAGTGAGTGGTGGTGTGTACATGGATGGGCATGATTACACATTGTGAATGTATGTATACATAGTGTGCACAGACACATCCATCTGGACCAGACATACACGTGCATGTGCACATCTGTGCTTGGATAGCTGGCTTCTATCCGTATTTTATTATTTTTATTATTATTATTATTATCACACCGGCCGATTCCCACCAAGGCAGGGTGGCCCGAAAAAGAAAAACTTTCACCATCATTCACTCCATCACTGTCTTGCCAGAAAGGTGCTTTACACTACAGTTTTTAAACTGCAACATTAACACCCCTCCTTCAGAGTGCAGGCACTGTACTTCCCATCTCCAGGACTCAAGTCCGGCCTGCCGGTTTCCCTGAATCCCTTCATAAATGTTACTTTGCTCACACTCCAACAGCACGTCAAGTATTAAAAACCATTTGTCTCCATTCACTCCTATCAAACACGCTCACGCATGCCTGCTGGAAGTCCAAGCCCCTCGCACACAAAACCTCCTTTACCCCCTCCCTCCAACCCTTCCTAGGCCGACCCCTACCCCGCCTTCCTTCCACTACAGACTGATACACTCTTGAAGTCATTCTGTTTCGCTCCATTCTCTCTACATGTCCGAACCACCTCAACAACCCTTCCTCAGCCCTCTGGACAACAGTTTTGGTAATCCCGCACCTCCTCCTAACTTCCAAACTACGAATTCTCTGCATTATATTCACACCACACATTGCCCTCAGACATGACATCTCCACTGCCTCCAGCCTTCTCCTCGCTGCAACACTCATCACCCACGCTTCACACCCATATAAGAGCGTTGGTAAAACTATACTCTCATACATTCCCCTCTTTGCCTCCAAGGACAAAGTTCTTTGTCTCCACAGACTCCTAAGTGCACCACTCACTCTTTTTCCCTCATCAATTCTATGATTCACCTCATCTTTCATAGACCCATCCGCTGACACGTCCACTCCCAAATATCTGACTACGTTCACCTCCTCCATACTCTCTCCCTCCAATCTGATATTCAATCTTTCATCACCTAATCTTTTTGTTATCCTCATAACCTTACTCTTTCCTGTATTCACCTTTAATTTTCTTCTTTTGCACACCCTACCAAATTCATCCACCAATCTCTGCAACTTCTCTTCAGAATCTCCCAAGAGCACAGTGTCATCAGCAAAGAGCAGCTGTGACAACTCCCACTTTGTGTGTGATTCTTTATCTTTTAACTCCACGCCTCTTGCCAAGACCCTCGCATTTACTTCTCTTACAACCCCATCTATAAATATATTAAACAACCACGGTGACATCACACATCCTTGTCTAAGGCCTACTTTTACTGGGAAAAAATTCCCCTCTTTCCTACATACTCTAACTTGAGCCTCACTATCCTCGTAAAAACTCTTCACTGCTTTCAGTAACCTACCTCCTACACCATACACTTGCAACATCTGCCACATTGCCCCCCTATCCACCCTGTCATACGCCTTTTCCAAATCCATAAATGCCACAAAGACCTCTTTAGCCTTATCTAAATACTGTTCACTTATATGTTTCACTGTAAACACCTGGTCCACACACCCCCTACCTTTCCTAAAGCCTCCTTGTTCATCTGCTATCCTATTCTCCGTCTTACTCTTAATTCTTTCAATTATAACTCTACCATACACTTTACCAGGTACACTCAACAGACTTATCCCCCTATAATTTTTGCACTCTCTTTTATCCCCTTTGCCTTTATACAAAGGAACTATGCATGCTCTCTGCCAATCCCTAGGTACCTTACCCTCTTCCATACATTTATTAAATAATTGCACCAACCACTCCAAAACTATATCCCCACCTGCTTTTAACATTTCTATCTTTATCCCATCAATCCCGGCTGCCTTACCCCCTTTCATTTTACCTACTGCCTCACGAACTTCCCCCACACTCACAACTGACTCTTCCTCACTCCTACAAGATGTTATTCCTCCTTGCCCTATACACGAAATCACAGCTTCCCTATCTTCATCAACATTTAACAATTCCTCAAAATATTCCTTCCATCTTCCCAATACCTCTAACTCTCCATTTAATAACTCTCCTCTCCTATTTTTAACTGACAAATCCATTTGTTCTCTAGGCTTTCTTAACTTGTTAATCTCACTCCAAAACTTTTTCTTATTTTCAACAAAATTTGTTGATAACATCTCACCCACTCTCTCATTTGCTCTCTTTTTACATTGCTTCACCACTCTCTTAACTTCTCTCTTTTTCTCCATATACTCTTCCCTCCTTGCATCACTTCTACTTTGTAAAAACTTCTCATATGCTAACTTTTTCTCCCTTACTACTCTCTTTACATCATCATTCCACCAATCGCTCCTCTTCCCTCCTGCACCCACTTTCCTGTAACCACAAACTTCTGCTGAACACTCTAACACTACATTTTTAAACCTACCCCATACCTCTTCGACCCCATTGCCTATGCTCTCATTAGCCCATCTATCCTCCAATAGCTGTTTATATCTTACCCTAACTGCCTCCTCTTTTAGTTTATAAACCTTTACCTCTCTCTTCCCTGATGCTTCTATTCTCCTTGTATCCCATCTACCTTTTACTCTCAGTGTAGCTACAACTAGAAAGTGATCTGATATATCTGTGGCCCCTCTATAAACATGTACATCCTGAAGTCTACTCAACAGTCTTTTATCTACCAATACATAATCCAACAAACTACTGTCATTTCGCCCTACATCATATCGTGTATACTTATTTATCCTCTTTTTCTTAAAATATGTATTACCTATAACTAAATCCCTTTCTATACAAAGTTCAATCAAAGGGCTCCCATTATCATTTACACCTGGCACCCCAAACTTACCTACCACACCCTCTCTAAAAGTTTCTCCTACTTTAGCATTCAAGTCCCCTACCACAATTACTCTCTCACTTGGTTCAAAGGCTCCTATACATTCACTTAACATCTCCCAAAATCTCTCTCTCTCCTCTGCATTCCTCTCTTCTCCAGGTGCATACACGCTTATTATGACCCACTTCTCGCATCCAACCTTTACTTTAATCCACATAATTCTTGAATTTACACATTCATATTCTCTTTTCTCCTTCCATAACTGATCATTTAACATTACTGCTACCCCTTCCTTTGCTCTAACTCTCTCAGATACTCCAGATTTAATCCCATTTATTTCCCCCCACTGAAACTCTCCTACCCCCTTCAGCTTTGTTTCGCTTAGGGCCAGGACATCCAACTTCTTTTCATTCATAACATCAGCAATCATCTGTTTCTTGTCATCCGCACTACATCCACGCACATTTAAGCAACCCAGTTTTATAAAGTTTTTCTTCTTCTCTTTTTTAGTAATTGTATACAGGAGAAGGGGTTACTAGCCCATTGCTCCCGGCATTTTAGTCGCCTCATACGACACGCATGGCTTACGGAGGAAAGATTCTTTTCCACTTCCCCATGGACAATAGAAGAAATAAAAAGAACAAGAGCTATTTAGAAAAAGGAGAAAAACCTAGATGTATGTATATATATATATATGCATGTGCGTGTCTATGAAGTGTGACCAAAGTGTAAGTAGGAGTAGCAAGATATCCCTGTTATCTTAGCGTGTTTATGAGACAGAAAAAGAAACCAGCAATCCTACCATCATGCAAAACAGTTACAGGTTTTTGTTTCACAGTCATCTGGCAGGACGGTAGTACTTCCCTGGGTGGTTGCTGTCTACCAACCTACTACCTATTTTATTATTATTATTATTATTATTGTTTAATTTATCATTATTTAATGTATTATTATTACTGTAATGATTTTTTCATTGGAAAGCGTTAAATCCGTAAGGCTCATATAGCGGAAAGAGTGAAGGTATTTTACAAATAATGCAAGAAAGGGGAATTTATTCACTTATTTAGATAGAGAACTCTTTACCAGAATCACTGTATTTCTCTTCGGAGGATTTTGTCATGTCGGTAAATGTAATTAAGCGTAAATAATTTGTAAGAAAAAAAGGCTGGTCGACCTTCCTACAAGACAAAAATTGAAAGCCTTGCATGTATAAGACCATAAGAAAGAAAGAGCACTGCGGCAGGCCTACTGGCCCGTGCTAGGGAGGTCCAATTAAATGTATAATATTTTGGTTATGGAGCTTATATGAATATAGTTTGCATTTTTTGTTATCTTTGTGATGCTAATGTATTTTGTATCTTAGGCATGCTGTATTCTTAGTCTGGGGTTATGTATCGTAGTGATACTTGCTGTATGTTGATGGTAGTGGAAGAATGGGAAGAATGTATTTTGTATTTTCCTCATCATCTTTGTAATCCCTGTGAATATATAATTAAAGTTGAAGAACCGGTAACAAGGAAAAAGTTAACTGGAAAAATAATAGAGGCGTACAAAAAAGAATTGCTTGGGAAAAAAATTAATAACCAGAAAATGCTGGAAAAATGATGTCGGGAGACAAATACTGCGTTGGTACAGTACGATACGTTTTCCCCCGTGGAGGCTCAACAGGTGTTAATGTTTGACTCAGCTGATGACGCGAACTCTCGTACCTTGACACTCATTGTTGTTGTACTCCAGCTTGTTCTACTCGTATCATTGTCAATGTTGTTGTATTACTGACACTGTCATTGTATTCCTACCATTCTTATTGTTGTACTCTAGTTTGTTGTACTCATATTATTGTCATTGTTGTACTCTAGTTTGTTGTACTTATATCATTCTCATTGTTGTACTCTAGCTCGTACTCTTATTGACACATGAATTCTTGCCTTTTCTTCCTGTATCTGCACCTCTTCGAAATATTTTTTTATACCTTTACTATTGCGTATCACCGTTTTCCTGTTTCCCTTCCCTTTCTGAATACTTTGTTTCCCCTCCCTCACCCATCATGCATATTCCGCCTGTTTCTCTCCCCTCACTAGGCATGCTCCGTCTGTTTTCATCCCATACACACTTATGTATACCCTGCCAGCTTCCTCTCCCACCGCCATGGGGGTGCTCAGTGGATACCATCACAACTCACTGGGTACTAGGATACTCACTTCCACCCCCTGCTGTAGCTTCCCGCCCTTCTTGTGTTGATTGCAGCTGCATTTTTCCCGCAATAGTTTGGGTATCCACGATGGAAATAAGTTACACTTAACTTTTTTGGTGGCTTATCGTAGATTTATGCTATATAGTTTGCCACCAACAAACCGATTATTATTGTTATTACCGCAGTGTATTAGTGTATTGAGTCCCGTATATTTTTTTTCTCTTCGTGGATCACGTCTGTTCTTACATCAGTGCAGTCTCCCCTCCACTTCCCCTTTCTGTCTGTTTTCCCTCTGAGGACAATATAACAGCACTCTAGAATCGTGGGTAGGCCACTCTTTGTTCCCCCGCCAGCATCAAAGCAAGCAATTTCAAGTGAAGGTAAAACACTTCTGCCCTTGTCAAAATGTCGGTAAAACAATTAGTGCTGGGATTGAAGGTGGTTATTGTTATTTTTATATTCGTGGGGAAGCGGTAAATACATAGGGGTCATACAGCTCCTGGGAAATGAAAGGTACACAGATTTGAACTCGTCACCCTTTGAAGAGGTTAAAAAGCGATGCGAAAGGTTGCAATCCTATAGAGGAATTATAGAGATGTCGTCATAAAATGTTATTTATATCTTTTCCATAATATCGGTAATCATATGTAATATTGTAATTTATCATTTGTAAATACAGTTTATTTATATGTACTATAATACCTCTGTACACGACTTTTTATGAATAAAAATGAACGTAGAGGAAGAGGGGTGAAGAACAAAGTCGAAGCCACTGACATTTTCAGTAATACGGACGATCCGGCTTGACCAGATTAATGTGTCTGTGAGGCGGCATGATACGCGGCGTCCATTTGCGGCGCTAATTGGCTTCGTTCTGTGTATTCTGCAGGTTACAGATTTAGCCATGTAATGTGTTACTTGGGGTCGTGTAAGTGACATAGGACAAGTTTCTATTGTTTCTTTGATTTTGTTCTGAATTAGAGGTGTTTCTAGCCATTAAAAAAGGGGGTAAGGAATACTCTCTCCTGACTTATGATATGACGTGTTTCTGTCCATTAAAAAAGGGGGCAAGGAGCATCTCTCCCCCCTGAATTACGATGCGAGGTGTTTCTAACCATTAAAAAAGGGTAAGGAATGCGCGCGCTGTGTTCCCCTCCTTATTTCCCATGTTATACATCTCTTTCCCTTTACCTGCCCCTCTCCATCATACTTAAAAAAGAAACCTTAAACATTATTTGGTACATGAGGCAGCAGCAGTAGCAGTGTGCGCCATCTTGGCCAGCCTCGCTCCCTCACTGGCCGCTAGAGGCGCCACCGTCTGGTTCATCATTCATACTCGACAGATACTTGCAATTCTGCTTTAAATGATCATAATGTTTTATCAGTAGTATATAGTCATAATTATTCTTAAGATTACTGATAGTACTTTTGTACTTTTTATGGTGTGGTAATGCTTCAGTTACACTAATATTGTAAATAATAATTTTAGTAATGATATACAATTAGAAATGTCACTGACTTTTTTTGAGTTATCCTGGGTAATCTACACATACGTTGCTATATATGATAATTGATGTAACTGTGTTTCTGTGTACCTCTACCTGAATAAAAACTTACTAAAGACGTAAATATTATTATATTAGAAATAACAATAATACAGTTGTCCTTTTGACATACAGAGGTTGATCATATACGAGCCTCGTGTCTCATTCAACTCAGACATCATTTGATGAGGACAAGCTATATTCCGCAGTATTCTTGACATTATGAGTCACAACAAAAGTAAAATTAACCACGAATTATACAAAGGTTTAAAAAAGAAACAAATGTATTCCCAGAGGATGGATCTTATTATGACAAATGAAATACGTATACGGAACTATTGTTTTACCCTGCAAGGTGCTTCAGACACGTAAAATATTCCAATGATGCTTATTTTAAGTAATATATACAGGAGATGATCTCATATGAGCAGACTAGGCGCCAAATAGCAGTAATGGCGCGTAATATTACTGAGATGGGGAGGGAAAGAGAGTGGGAACGTTATATTTTATACAGCATATACTCTTTATTTTAGTTAAATTTTTCCTTGTTCCTATATTTCGACTTGATTTCAGTCAACTCGAGAACCCCTCGCCCGATCGTATTCAAATTTTGAATGCTTGTATATGGTAACGAGGAGGAAATTCAAGGAACAACTAGCATGTTCAAGTGCCCTGTGTCCAAAGTTATTGAAGCCATCCCTAACATCCTGGAAAAGCTCGCAAACTTCCAAAACTTACCCACCGGCGTAACTTCAAACGTTCAAAAAAAGATATCTCTTAATTCTACAATGGTGGAGAATGACGGTCATTATATATATATATATATATATATATATATATATATATATATATATATATATATATATATATATATATATATATATATATATATATATATATATATATATATATATATATATATATATACACACATTTTTTTTCAACAAGTCGGCTGTCTCCCACTGAGGCAGGGTGACCCAAAAAGAAAGAAAATCCCAAAAAAGAAAATACTTTCATCGTCATTCAACACTTTCACCTCACTCACACACAATCACAGTTTTTGCAGAGGTGCTCAGAACACAACAGTTTAGAAGCATATACGTATAAAAATACACAATATATCCCTCCAAACTGCTAATATCCCGAAACCCCTCCTTTAGAGTGCAGGCATTGTGCTTCCCATTTCCAGGACTCAAGTCCGGCTATATAAAAATAACCGGTTTCCCTGAATCCCTTCACTAAATATTACCCTGCTCACACTCCAACAGATCGTCAGGTCCCAATTACCATTCGCCTCCATTCACTCCTATCGAACACGCTCATGCACGCCAGATGGAAGTCCAAGCCCCTCGCTCACAAAACCTCCCTTAAGTAACCCTTCCTTCCAACCTTTTCGAAGACGACCCCTACCCCGCATATTTACCTATATATATATATATATATATATATATATTATACATATATATATATATATATATTATAAATATATATATATTTTTTTTATTATTATCACACTGGCCGATTCCCACCAAGGCAGGGTGGCCCGAAAAAGAAAAACTTTCACCATCATTCACTCCATCACTGTCTTGCCAGAAGGGTGCTTTACACTACAGTTTTTAAACTGCAACATTAACACCCCTCCTTCAGAGTGCAGGCACTGTACTTCCCATCTCCAGGACTCAAGTCCGGCCTGCCGGTTTCCCTGAACCCCTTCATAAATGTTACTTTGCTCACACTCCAACAGCACGTCAAGTATTAAAAACCATTTGTCTCCATTCACTCCTATCAAACACGCTCACGCATGCCTGCTGGAAGTCCAAGCCCCTCGCACACAAAACCTCCTTTACCCCCTCTCTCCAACCTTTCCTAGGCCGACCCCTACCCCGCCTTCCTTCCACTACAGACTGATACACTCTTGAAGTCATTCTGTTTCGCTCCATTCTCTCTACATGTCCGAACCACCTCAACAACCCTTCCTCAGGCCTCTGGACAACAGTTTTGGTAATCCCGCACCTCCTCCTAACTTCCAAACTACGAATTCTCTGCATTATATTCACACCACACATTGCCCTCAGACATGACATCTCCACTGCCTCCAGCCTTCTCCTCGCTGCAACATTCATCACCCATGCTTCACACCCATATAAGAGCGTTGGTAAAACTATACTCTCATACATTCCCCTCTTTGCCTCCAAGGACAAAGTTCTTTGTCTCCACAGACTCCTAAGTGCACCACTCACTCTTTTCCCCTCATCAATTCTATGATTCACCTCATCTTTCATAGACCCATCTGCTGACACGTCCACTCCCAAATATCTGAATACGTTCACCTCCTCCATACTCTCTCCCTCCAATCTGATATTAAATCTTTCATCACCTAATCTTTTTGTTATCCTCATAACCTTACTCTTTCCTGTATTCACCTTTAATTTTCTTCTTTTGCACACCCTACCAAATTCATCCACCAATCTCTGCAACTTCTCTTCAGAATCTCCCAAGAGCACAGTGTCATCAGCAAAGAGCAGCTGTGACAACTCCCACTTTGTGTGTGATTCTTTATCTTTTAACTCCACGCCTCTTGCCAAGACCCTCGCATTTACTTCTCTTACAACCCCATCTATAAATATATTAAACAACCACGGTGACATCACACATCCTTGTCTAAGGCCTACTTTTACTGGGAAATAATTTCCCTCTTTCCTACATACTCTAACTTGAGCCTCACTATCCTCGTAAAAACTCTTCACTGCTTTCAGTAACCTACCTCCTACACCATACACTTGCAACATCTGCCACATTGCCCCCCTATCCACCCTGTCATACGCCTTTTCCAAATCCATAAATGCCACAAAGACCTCTTTAGCCTTATCTAAATACTGTTCACTTATATGTTTCACTGTAAACACCTGGTCCACACACCCCCTACCTTTCCTAAAGCCTCCTTGTTCATCTGCTATCCTATTCTCCGTCTTACTCTTAATTCTTTCAATAATAACTCTACCATACACTTTACCAGGTATACTCAGCAGACTTATCCCCCTATAATTTTTGCACTCTCTTTTATCCCCTTTGCCTTTATACAAAGGAACTATGCATGCTCTCTGCCAATCCCTAGGTACCTTACCCTCTTCCATACACTTATTAAATAATTGCACCAACCACTCCAAAACTATATCCCCACCTGCTTTTAACATTTCTATCTTTATCCCATCAATCCCGGCTGCTTTACCCCCTTTCATTTTACCTACTGCCTCACGAACTTCCCCCACACTCACAACTGGCTCTTCCTCACTCCTACAAGATGTTATTCCTCCTTGTCCTATACACGAAATCACAGCTTCCCTATCTTCATCAACATTTAACAATTCCTCAAAATATTCCCTCCATCTTCCCAATACCTCTAACTCTCCATTTAATAACTCTCCTCTCCTATTTTTAACTGACAAATCCATTTGTTCTCTAGGCTTTCTTAACTTGTTAATCTCACTCCAAAACTTTTTCTTATTTTCAACAAAATTTGTTGATAACATCTCACCCACTCTCTCATTTGCTCTCTTTTTACATTGCTTCACCACTCTCTTAACCTCTCTCTTTTTCTCCATATACTCTTCCCTCCTTGCATCACTTCTACTTTGTAAAAACTTCTCATATGCTAACTTTTTCTCCCTTACTACTCTCTTTACATCATCATTCCACCAATCGCTCCTCTTCCCTCCCGCACCCACTTTCCTGTAACCACAAACTTCTACTGAACACTCTAACACTACATTTTTAAACCTACCACATACCTCTTCGATCCCATTGCCTATGCTCTCATTAGCCCATCTATCCTCCAATAGCTGTTTATATCTTACCCTAACTGCCTCCTCTTTTAGTTTATATATATATATATATATATATATATATATATATATATATATATATATATATATATATATATATATATATATATATATATATATATATCCCTAATTTTCGAAAGGGCTAGAGGGGTAAGCCAGTTAAAGGTCTCGATCATCGTATGACTAAAACCCGCATCAGGAAACACTTCTTCTGTTTCCTGACAAACCTTACCTAGTGACGGTCAAGCGGTAGGTGCAGGTTTGACCATTTTGTGTGTAAAATTGTGTGAAATTCTGACTCCTGTTTAATCATCACGATAAAAAATGTATGCATCTTCCTTTTCTGAATGATTTCAATATTTAATCTTTGATGCATCTTATGGCCAGGATAATACCCATTCAGTTTAGTGTGTGAGCAAATTTGTCAGTGCAAGAGATTATATATTGAAATATATACACATATGTTACATCAGTAAGCCTCATCCCACTCTGACAAATCTTTATTAATTATAACTGTTTATAGCAAGCAAACCTGGATTATTACTTGTAAGTAAAGTTTCATTGGCTTCCACTAACGTTCTTCAAAGGCTTTACTTTTTAACCTGTGAATGTCTTATCGGATCAGTTGCAAATTTTCAACCATGGTGAGACATAACTAGCAGAAGGTTGGTTCATGGTGAGATATAACTAGCGGAAGGTTCATGGTGATATAACTAGCGGAAGGTTCATGGTGATATAACTAGCGGAAGGTTCATGGTGATATAACTAGCGGAAGGTTCATGGTGATATAACTAGCGGAAGGTTCATGGTGATATAACTAGCGGAAGGTTCATGGTGATATAACTAGCGGAAGGTTGGTTCATGGTGAGATATAACTAGCGGAAGGTTCATGGTGATATAACTAGCGGAAGGTTCATGGTGATATAACTAGCGGAAGGTTCATGGTGATATAACTAGCGGAAGGTTCATGGTGATATAACTAGCGGAAGGTTCATGGTGATATAACTAGCGGAAGGTTCATGGTGATATAACTAGCGGAAGGTTCATGGTGATATAACTAGCGGAAGGTTCATGGTGATATAACTAGCGGAAGGTTCATGGTGATATAACTAGCGGAAGGTTCATGGTGATATAACTAGCGGAAGGTTCATGGTGATATAACTAGCGGAAGGTTCATGGTGATATAACTAGCGGAAGGTTCATGGTGATATAACTAGCGGAAGGTTCATGGTGATATAACTAGCGGAAGGTTCATGGTGATATAACTAGCGGAAGGTTCATGGTGATATAACTAGCGGAAGGTTCATGGTGATATAACTAGCGGAAGGTTCATGGTGATATAACTAGCGGAAGGTTCATGGTGATATAACTAGCGGAAGGTTCATGGTGATATAACTAGCGGAAGGTTCATGGTGATATAACTAGCGGAAGGTTCATGGAGCAACTGACTTGTGCAGATGCTCTCTGTTTAATTTTACATGGGCCGTTCTCGTTTTTGGTTTCCATGAGATTACTTTAGAAGGTTTCTTAGGTTAGCTTCAAACATTAAACACTCGTGTATCTTACTTGCAACAATGTTGGCATTGTCAGTGATGTAGGGGCCATTATGGCAGTTTTAATTTCGAAATGGTACCGCGGTATTTTCCACTAAACTGGAGTGTGTCTCTTCTGAATGACTTCACTCTTTACGGCTCATATATGTTATAAAATGGATGAAACTTGATAATGGTGCCTCCGAGCGAATTCAAACTTAGTGTATTATGGGAAATTGATCTGTGTGAGATAACTACAGTATGCCTCTTCAGTTTGGTTTTAAACTTTTGAAGCTGGTTTCTCTTCATGGAAAATTAGAATTGTGTTGGGCTGTGCATGTCCCAATTTGTCAATTTTTATTGAAGAAATTGTGATATTAGTTTCTGTGTGATAGATTGCGAATGCTTCTTCCTTTTTAATTAAAATCTTCAACGCTATTTAACTTCATTACAAACTTGTGTCGCACTCTGCACTATGCCTTTCGCTGCGTACATTGAGGTAGTGGGGACGGGTCATGCAATACGGGGATGCCTCTCTCGGATCGTGCAGCGTCTGTAGTTTGTTTGCAATCGTGTTCTTATGATTTTGTGAGTCCAAACCTGTATAGTCCTTGTGGCTTAGCGCTTCTTTTTGATTATAATAATAATAATGTGAATCCAAACATAGTTTTTATATGTTGTGTGGGGAAGGCGAGGGATACGCCACCATTGGAGTCCCAAGTCTGTCTACATCCACGGCAGGAGTATAATGAGCTACCGTCTTTTTCACAAGCCTCGTGCACTCATTTGGCATATTACACACCCGCTTCTATTATTATTATTATAATTATTATTATTATTATTATTATTATTATTATTATTATTATTATTATTATATTTTATTATTTAACATATATCATTATAATTATCATCATGGATATAAGTGGTGTTTTTCTAACACTGGGTCACCACAAAAGCAGTGTCGCATCATTAGTGCTTATCCGGTGGAAAATAAAGAATATCCGCTGCTTTCCAAAAATTAATTCAGTAGACGCCTCTTGAAAGACTAGAGAACAAAGGTGTGTGGGAACACAGAGGAGGCTTTTTTGTTGCACACAATGGACCTCAACGGAAACTAGATGTGTTTCGATCGCTACTCGAGCTCAGGAAGATATCCTTGGATCCCACAAGCCCAGCCTGCTACCCCAGTGGATGGAAATGGAATAGTATTGCGCGACATAATGGCGCTAAATATCATAATAGAAAATTTGAAGCCACCAGAAGAGGCATTCACAAGTTATCGAGTGGAAATTAATAGACCAATTTGTCTGTATAGCCCTTGTGGCTTAGCGCTTCTTTTTGATAATAATAATAGACCAATTTATGCACTAAAAATGGCAAATTGGCACCTAGACAGCCCAAAATCAATTCGAATTCGCTACTAAGAAACATCATAAACCATGGAACGGGTCGGATTTGAACCCATGGCGAGTGAGTCGTAAAATTCGAAGCCAGCGGGTAAGGCATTGAGCCAGCTGGCTATAGCAAGTTTCATCTAACTAGGTATATTTCTATGTTGTATAGAAATATACCTAGTTGAATGAATCTTATTGTAGCCAGCTGGCCTGGAAGTTTACGTCTCACTCGCTATGAGTGTTCAAACCTCGCCCGTCCCGTGTTTGTTTACAGTCGTGTTATTCTGATATCGTGAGTCAAGAAACACCATCTTTGAGAACTTAATTAAAACCAATCAGTCATTACATATCCCAAAATACACCAGTACTTTAAGGTTCAAGCCGCTCAGAGGTTCATCATCAAGTTGAAAGTTGAGAAGACGATTACGGGAGGGAGTCGCAAATAATCGCTGGGTAGCCACTATTTAAATTTTCCAAATTTCTTCAGTAATATTGGCAAATTTACATTTGAACATCCCAAATTCAGCTTCAACTTTTCTCTCGAAGATACACCAACGTTTCAGGTTTCAAGATGATCATAAAAGCTTTCTTCTCGGAAACCAATTTGTTTAATAATATTGTCAAATTAAAGTTTTCAGAACTCAAAATTAATGCGAAGGTTCCTTTGAGGGGAAACCACAGCATCGATGAAAGTTTGAGACAAACCAGAAGATGTATTCTCCACTTATTGCATAGAATCCAACAGTTCTATGTTTGTTAACTATATAAACTGTGAAATCTTCACCAACACAGCCTAAACCTACACATCCTAAACCTACACAACACAACCTAAACTTAAACGGCCTAAACCTACGAAACATTAGCCTAAACTTACATCTTCACAGCCTAAACCCAAAAGGTATCATACGATGCACTAACCTATTAAAGATTGTAAGTGTTCAGAAGGCTCATACTTAAATCATTTCAGGAAAATATACCGTACTATTTTGAAGATTAAATTGGGAAGTTGTTACCTACCGTTCCAGTAACATTGCCAATCTTCTTCTAAGAAGCATACGCCAGTCTTGAGAGTTTGAAGCCGATCATAAGAGATTTGCCAGGTAGGAAATTGGAGCTCCGAAAATGTTTGGTTAATGAAAGGACATTTTTCTTGTAGGAACTCTAGGCTACAGATATGTAAGTAAGGCTTGCTGAAAAATAAGCCTATTACGATGCCTCGCTCGGTTTTGATGTAAAGAGTAAAAGCGAATGAGTTCCTATTTGCTAGTAGGCCTTCCGTGGGCTTCGGATTCGAGTGATTTTTTTGTGTATGAGGACCTTGAGGAAGGAGAGGTTATCGTGGGCCTAATCTTCTAAAAGGATTTGAATTGAAGGCTTAACTAGGTTAAGTGTTCTTTGTAGCTCGTGGACACCGCAGCCTCCAGGGAGTTGAAAAAGAGAGGATATCGTCCATGTAATGCACCATGTGGCATTGTTATAGGGATAATAATGTTATTGGAATGTCAGCTTTCAGGTGTTCCATGTAAATATTGGCTAGTACGGCGCCGATGGGAGAGACTCATCCTGTATGATTCCTAATAGAGGCTTTTCTTAAAAATGACAGTTAATTAAATTCCTGAAAGAGGTTGACGAGGAAAAATTAGGTTGTCTTAGCTAAACACCCATTACTTGGGACACCTCTACTACTAATATTATTATTATTACTACTACTGCGACAACAACGACTACTACTGTTACTACTGTTACTACTGTTACTACTGTTACTACTGTTACTACTACTACTACTACTACTACTACTACTACTACTACTACTACTACTGCTACTACTACTGCTACTACAACTA
>NC_091335.1:6361087-6378587 GCF_038502225.1 Cherax quadricarinatus | reverse complement strand
GACTGTCATTCATGTTAATAATACTGACTGTCATTCATGTTGATAATGCTGACTGTCATTCATGTTAATAATACTGACTGTCATTCATGTTGATAATACTGACTGTCATTCATGTTGATAATACTGACTGTCATTCATGTTGATAATGGTGACTGTCATTCATGTTGATAATACTGACTGTCATTCATGTTGATAATACTGACTGTCATTCATGTTAATAATACTGACTGTCATTCATGTTGATAATACTGACTGTCATTCATGTTAATAATACTGACTGTCATTCATGTTGATAATACTGACTGTCATTCATGTTAATAATACTGACTGTCATTCATGTTGATAATACTGACTGTCATTCATGTTAATAATACTGACTGTCATTCATGTTGATAATACTGACTGTCATTCATGTTGATAATGGTGACTGTCATTCATGTTGATAATACTGACTGTCATTCATGTTGATAATACTGACTGTCATTCATGTTGATAATGGTGACTGTCATTCATGTTGATAATACTGACTGTCATTCATGTTAATAATACTGACTGTCATTCATGTTGATAATACTGACTGTCATTCATGTTAATACTGACTGTCATTCATGTTGATAATACTGACTGTCATTCATGTTGATAATACTGACTGTCATTCATGTTGATAATACTGACTGTCATTCATGTTGATAATACTGACTGTCATTCATGTTGATAATACTGACTGTCATTCATGTTAATACTGACTGTCATTCATGTTGATAATACTGACTGTCATTCATGTTGATAATACTGACTGTCATTCATGTTGATAATACTGACTGTCATTCATGTTGATAATACTGACTGTCATTCATGTTGATAATACTGACTGTCATTCATGTTGATAATGGTGACTGTCATTCATGTTGATAATACTGACTGTCATTCAGCGTTGATAATACTGACTGTCATTCATGTTGATAATACTGACTGTCATTCATGTTGATAATACTGACTGTCATTCATGTTGATAATACTGACTGTCATTCATTGTTGATAATGGTGACTGTCATTCATGTTGATAATACTGACTGTCATTCATGTTGATAATACTGACTGTCATTCATGTTGATAATACTGACTGTCATTCATGTTAATACTGACTGTCATTCATGTTGATAATACTGACTGTCATTCATGTTGATAATACTGACTGTCATTCATGTTAATACTGACTGTCATTCATGTTGATAATACTGACTGTCATTCATGTTGATAATACTGACTGTCATTCATGTTGATAATGGTGACTGTCATTCATGTTGATAATACTGACTGTCATTCATGTTGATAATACTGACTGTCATTCATGTTGATAATACTGACTGTCATTCATGTTGATAATACTGACTGTCATTCATGTTGATAATACTGACTGTCATTCATGTTGATAATGGTGACTGTCATTCATGTTGATAATACTGACTGTCATTCATGTTGATAATACTGACTGTCATTCATGTTGATAATACTGACTGTCATTCATGTTGATAATACTGACTGTCATTCATGTTGATAATGGTGACTGTCATTCATGTTGATAATACTGACTGCCATTCATGTTGATAATACTGACTGTCATTCATGTTGATAATACTGACTGTCATTCATGTTGATAATACTGACTGTCATTCATGTTGATAATACTGTCACTGTCTGTCTTCATCATGTTGATAATACTGTCTGACATGTTGATAATACTGACTGTCATTCATGTTGATAATACTGACTGTCATTCATGTTGATAATACTGACTGTCATTCATGTTGATAATACTGACTGTCATTCATGTTGATAATACTGACTGTCATTCATGTTGATAATACTGACTGTCATTCATGTTGATAATACTGACTGTCATTCATATTGATAATACTGACTGTCATTCATATTGGTAATACTGACTGTCATTCATGTTGATAATACTGACTGTCATTCATGTTGATAATACTGACTGTCATTCATGTTGATAATACTGACTGTCATTCATGTTGATAATACTGACTGTCATTCATATTGATAATACTGACTGGCATTCATGTTGATAATACTGACTGTCATTCATGTTGTTAATACTGACTGTCATTCATGTTGATAATGGTGACTGTCATTCATGTTGATAATACTGACTGTCATTCATGTTGATAATACTGACTGTCATTCATGTTGATAATGGTGACTGTCATTCATGTTGATAATACTGACTGTCATTCATGTTGATAATACTGACTGTCATTCATGTTGATAATACTGACTGTCATTCATGTTGATAATGGTGACTGTCATTCATGTTGATAATACTGACTGTCATTCATGTTGATAATACTGACTGTCTTTCATGTTGATAATGGTGACTGGTGACTGTCATTCATGTTGATAATACTGACTGTCATTCATGTTGATAATACTGACTGTCATTCATGTTGATAATGGTGACTGTCATTCATGTTGATAATACTGACTGTCATTCATGTTGATAATACTGACTGTCATTCATGTTGATAATGGTGACTGTCATTCATGTTGATAATGGTGACTGTCATTCATGTTGATAATACTGACTGTCATTCATGTTGATAATGGTGACTGTCATTCATGTTGATAATGGTGACTGTCATTCATGTTGATAATACTGACTGCCATTCATGTTGATAATACTGACTGTCATTCATGTTGATAATGGTGACTGCCATTCACTTCATGTTGATAATACTGACTGTCATTCATGTTGATAATACTGACTGTCATTCATGTTGATATATGACTGTGACTGTCATTCATGTTGATAATACTGACTGTCATTCATGTTGATAATACTGACTGTCATTCATGTTGATAATACTGACTGTCATTCATGTTGATAATGGTGACTGTCATTCTGACTGTCATTCATGTTGATAATACTGGATATTCTGACTGTCATTCATGTTGGTAATGGTGACTGTCATTCATGTTGATAATACTGACTGTCATTCATGTTGATAATGGTGACTGTCATTCATGTTGATAATACTGACTGTCATTCATGTTGATAATGGTGACTGTCATTCATGTTGATAATACTGACTGCCATTCATGTTGATAATACTGACTGTCATTCATGTTGATAATGGTGACTGTCATTCATGTTGATAATACTGACTGTCATTCATGTTGATAATACTGACTGTCATTCATGTTGATAATGGTGACTGTCATTCATGTTGATAATACTGACTGCCATTCATGTTGATAATACTGACTGTCATTCATGTTGATAATACTGACTGTCATTCATGTTGATAATACTGACTGTCATTCATATTGGTAATACTGACTGTCATTCATGTTGATAATACTGACTGTCATTCATGTTGATAATGGTGACTGTCATTCATGTTGATAATACTGACTGTCATTCATGTTGATAATACTGACTGTCATTCATATTGGTAATACTGACTGTCATTCATGTTGATAATACTGACTGTCATTCATGTTGATAATGGTGACTGTCATTCATGTTGATAATGGTGACTGTCATTCATGTTGATAATGGTGACTGTCATTCATGTTGATAATGGTGACTGTCATTCATGTTGATAATGGTGACTGTCATTCATGTTGATAATGGTGACTGTCATTCATGTTGATAATGGTGACTGTCATTCATGTTGATAATGGTGACTGTCATTCATGTTGATAATGGTGACTGTCATTCATGTTGATAATACTGACTGTCATTCATGTTGATAATACTGACTGTCATTCATGTTGATAATACTGACTGTCATTCATGTTGATAATGGTGACTGTCATTCATGTTGATAATACTGACTGTCATTCATGTTGATAATACTGACTGTCATTCATGTTGATAATGGTGACTGTCATTCATGTTGATAATGGTGACTGTCATTCATGTTGATAATACTGACTGTCATTCATGTTGATAATACTGACTGTCATTCATGTTGATAATGGTGACTGTCATTCATGTTGATAATACTGACTGTCATTCATGTTGATAATACTGACTGTCATTCATGTTGATAATGGTGACTGTCATTCATGTTGATAATACTGACTGCCATTCATGTTGATAATACTGACTGTCATTCATGTTGATAATACTGACTGTCATTCATGTTGATAATACTGACTGTCATTCATATTGGTAATACTGACTGTCATTCATGTTGATAATACTGACTGTCATTCATGTTGATAATGGTGACTGTCATTCATGTTGATAATACTGACTGTCATTCATGTTGATAATACTGACTGTCATTCATATTGGTAATACTGACTGTCATTCATGTTGATAATACTGACTGTCATTCATGTTGATAATGGTGACTGTCATTCATGTTGATAATGGTGACTGTCATTCATGTTGATAATGGTGACTGTCATTCATGTTGATAATGGTGACTGTCATTCATGTTGATAATGGTGACTGTCATTCATGTTGATAATGGTGACTGTCATTCATGTTGATAATGGTGACTGTCATTCATGTTGATAATGGTGACTGTCATTCATGTTGATAATGGTGACTGTCATTCATGTTGATAATACTGACTGTCATTCATGTTGATAATACTGACTGTCATTCATGTTGATAATACTGACTGTCATTCATGTTGATAATGGTGACTGTCATTCATGTTGATAATACTGACTGTCATTCATGTTGATAATACTGACTGTCATTCATGTTGATAATGGTGACTGTCATTCATGTTGATAATGGTGACTGTCATTCATGTTGATAATACTGACTGTCATTCATGTTGATAATACTGACTGTCATTCATGTTGATAATGGTGACTGTCATTCATGTTGATAATACTGACTGTCATTCATGTTGATAATACTGACTGTCATTCATGTTGATAATGGTGACTGTCATTCATGTTGATAATACTGACTGTCATTCATGTTGATAATGGTGACTGTCATTCATGTTGATAATACTGACTGTCATTCATGTTGATAATACTGACTGTCATTCATGTTGATAATGGTGACTGTCATTCATGTTGATAATGGTGACTGTCATTCATGTTGATAATGGTGACTGTCATTCATGTTGATAATGGTGACTGTCATTCATGTTGATAATGGTGACTGTCATTCATGTTGATAATACTGACTGTCATTCATGTTGATAATACTGACTGTCATTCATGTTGATAATGGTGACTGTCATTCATGTTGATAATACTGACTGTCATTCATGTTGATAATACTGACTGTCATTCATGTTGATAATGGTGACTGTCATTCATGTTGATAATACTGACTGTCATTCATGTTGATAATACTGACTGTCATTCATGTTGATAATACTGACTGTCATTCATGTTAATACTGACTGTCATTCATGTTGATAATACTGACTGTCATTCATGTTGATAATACTGACTGTCATTCATGTTGATAATACTGACTGTCATTCATGTTGATAATGGTGACTGTCATTCATGTTGATAATACTGACTGTCATTCATGTTGATAATACTGACTGTCATTCATGTTGATAATGGTGACTGTCATTCATGTTGATAATGGTGACTGTCATTCATGTTGATAATGGTGACTGTCATTCATGTTGATAATGGTGACTGTCATTCATGTTGATAATACTGACTGCCATTCATGTTGATAATACTGACTGTCATTCATGTTGACAATACTGACTGTCCCTCCCCTCTCCCCCCCCCTCCCGTCTAGCTTCTCTTTCCTCCCCTCTCCCTTCTCTCCCCTCTCCCCTCCCTCCCCTCTCCCCTCCCTCCCCTCTAGCTTCTCTTCCCTCCCCTCTCCCTTCCCTCCCCTCTCCCTTCCCCTCCCTCCCCTCTAGCTTCTCTTCCCTCCCCTCTCCCTTCCCTCCCCTCTCCCTTCCCCTCCCTCCCCTCTAGCTTCTCTTTCCTCCCCTCTCCCCTCCCTCCCCTCTAGCTTCTCTTCCCTCCTCTCTCCCTTCCCTCCCCTCTCCCTTCCCCTCCCTCCCCTCTCCCCCCTCCCCATCTTTGTCAATAACTTACCTGGATGTTATTAAAAATGCGTCTTTTTATCCGCAGGTAGGAGGAGGACCTGAGGGCAACATCCCTTCACTGTCCTGGGAAACATAAACATCTAGGTAAGATGGCCAGTGTTGCTGGCGGGCAAGGAGAGGGAAGAGAGGGTGAGTGGGAGAGGAGGTGAAGGGGTGAGTGGGAGGTGAAGGGGTGTGTGGGAGGGAGGGGAGGTGAAGGGGTGAGTGGGAGGGAGGAGGAGGTGAAGGGGTGAGTGGGAGGGAAGGGAGGTGAAGGGGTGAGTGGGAAGTGAAGGTGTGAGTGGGATATAAGAAAGAGAAGAGAGGAAGTGTTAGGAAGAACACAAACAAAACAAATCTAGGAAATTCGAATATTAAATTTCCAAATATCTTCAGTGAGTCATTCTGTCAGTCATTCTGTCAGTCATTCTGTCATTCTGTCAGTCATTCTGTCAGTCATTCTGTCATTCTGTCAGTCATTCAGTCAGTCATTCTGTCAGTCATTCTGTCAGTCATTCAGTCAGTCATTCTGTCTGTCATTCTGTCAGTCATTCTGTCTGTCATTCTGTCAGTCATTCTGTCAGTCATTCTGTCATTCTGTCAGTCATTCTGTCAGTCATTCAGTCAGTCATTCTGTCTGTCATTCTGTCAGTCATTCAGTCAGTCATTCTGTCAGTCATTCAGTCAGTCATTCTGTCTGTCATTCTGTCAGTCAGTCACTATCAGTCAGTCATTCTGTCAGTCAGTCATTCGGTCAGTCAGCCATTCTGTCAGTCAGTCATTCTATCAGTCATTCTGTCAGTCAGTCATTCAGTCAGCCAGTCATTCAGTCAGTCAGTCATTCAGTCAGCCAGTCATTTTGTCAATCAGTCATTCAGTCAGCCAGTCATTCTGTCAGTCAGTCATTCAGTCAGCCAGTCAGTCAGTCGGTCAGTCAGTCAGTCAGTCATTCAGCCATTCTGTCAGTCATTCATTCAGTCAGTCATTCAATCAGTCAGTCAGTCAGTGATCCCACAGTGTTATCCCTGTGTTGCACCACCCCAGCCTCCTCTACCTCAGTGATCCCACAGTGTTATCCCTGTGTTGCACCACCCCAGCCTCCTCTACCTCAGTGATCCCACAGTGTTATCCCTGTGTTGCACCACCCCAGCCTCCCCTACCTCAGTGATCCCACAGTGTTATCCCTGTGTTGCACCACCCAGCCTCCTCTACCTCTGTGATCCCACAGTGTTATCCCTGTGTTGCACCACCCCAGCTCTCTCAGTGATCCCACTACCTCAGTGAGTGGTCCCACAGTGTTATCCCTGTGTTGCACCACCCCAGCCTCCTCTACCTCAGTGGTCCCACAGTGTTATCCCTGTGTTGCTCCACCCCAGCCTCCCCTACATCAGTGATCCCACAGTGTTATCCCTGTGTTGCTCCACCACAGCCTCCCCTACCTCAGTGATCCCACAGTGTTATCCCTGTGTTGCACCACCCCAGCCTCCCCTACCTCAGTGATCCCACAGTGTTATCCCTGTGTTGCACCACCCCAGCCTCCTCTACCTCAGTGATCCCACAGTGTTATCCCTGTGTTGCACCACCCCAGCCTCCCCTACCTCAGTGATCCCACAGTGTTATCCCGGTGTTGCACCACCCCAGCCTCCTCTACCTCAGTGATCCCACAGTGTTATCCCTGTGTTGCACCACCCAGCCTCCTCTACTTCAGTGATCCCACAGTGTTATCCCTGTGTTGCACCACCCAGCCTCCTCTACCTCAGTGATCCCACAGTGTTTTCCCTGTGTTGCACCACCCCAGCCTCCTCTACCTCGGTGATCCCACAGTGTTATCCCTGTGTTGCACCACCCAGCCTCCTCTACCTCAGTGATCCCACAGTGTTTTCCCTTAGTGTTACAAAAAACGCGATTTCTAAAAAGCTTAGATATCTCCAGTGAATACTAGAAAGGACTGCCCTTCTAGCATCCAGCCTGTTACTGGGTTTTCTTAACAATTAGTCAGTATCCTTGTCCAATTATCCATTAGAATTCAATAAGAATTAATAGTGCTTCAGGATTACAACTGGTAAGCTACTAACTAGAGAAATTAAAATTTAATAAATTTATTAATCACAGTCGAGAGGTATATTATCAAATTAAATTAAATTAATCAATTCAAACAAATTAATAATAATCACTTCTCTCGTGTACAGTAGTATTGTGCTGAAAGCACATATCACATATGTATGTCTTAAGTACCGTGTGGTACATTATCATTTAATAATACAATATGCAAATAAGTTTGTGTGTATGTGTGTTAGCGCTCTAAGTAGTTCGCTATGTCTCACGACTCGACTAGACTAATTTCTTGACCAACTGGCAATCAGAACAGTCTGCTTGAACAATAAAAAGAATGCTAAGCCCCATAGCAATATAACAAGCAGCTGCATCACAGAATCAGGAACAAGGAGATAATATAACGACACTAAGTAGGGACCATCAGCAGATCCTCCACAAAAGTCACAAAACTCCCATACTACTGAATCTAAGTTCAGCATAAGAAAATCCCCGACTGTGACAGTACACAGATACCAATACAAATTAGGTCAGAAGCTACAGCTCAGGACCCGAGTTGCTCAGAGTTTCTATGCGACACACAACCTCAGTACAACGTCGAAAATCACTAAGTCTATACAATGTTCTGTGAACAGAGTCTCCAGAACCAACAACAATAATAAGACAGAGACGATCTTCCAACAAGGGCCAATAAGGGAAATTTAGGCACGTCTTGTCAAGAATACGTCCAACCACCAAGCGAGTCTAGACCAGACTGACTACTTCAGGCGAGGTGTGAACGCCCCCCCCCTCGATCACGTGATAGCTCCGTGGACAGTTGCTGCTCAGCAACACCGAGAAGCCGGCAGAGTAACTAGCCACGAGCGATAATTACAGTAGTTAGACAATCAAGACTTGAACTATGAGCACATAATAATAATATATGAATGTTACATCCTACCTAACAATATAACTAAGTCAAATAATAATATAAAGCAATATATTTATGATTTAGCTATTATCGCAAATATAAGCAATATAAAATTATATGAAAAGGTAATATACATTATATACATATACATAATATACATCATATACATTGTGACCCATTCAGGAGTTGCAACACTTAGTTGCACAACCCCAGCCTCCCCTACCTCAGTGATCCCACAGTGTTATCCCTGTGTGGCACCACCCCAGCCTCCTCTACCTCGGTGCACGCGATAGAATATTTTGAGCTAGTCAGAAAAGGGAGACACAGGTTATCACATGGAAACTAATATCTCGGTTTCTCCAATAAAAATGACAAAGCTTCAACTAAGAAGCACCAGGTTTGGCTGCAAACTGAAGAAACATACACACAAACATCCGCACATAGGAGAGAGAAGCTATGACCACGCTTCGCTCCGACTTGGACCATTACAAGTCACACTGACACAGGAAGGTGAGGGAGCCAGTACATTCATTCATTCATTAAAGGTTCGCCGGTACTTCCGGCCCGGGTCTTCTCCATACGGCGACCCGGCTAGCCAGTACATACTCATGTTATGTCATAGGGACAACGTTAAGTTTGAAGACTCTCACAAGTTGCATTATCAAGTTATCAAAGTTGAAGACTTGAAGTCAGTCAGATAAGGCACTCAGGAAGTGTAACATGAAAACCAGCATTTCAGTTTTCCTGTTATTTTTCCATAACAGAGACAAATTAAAACCAAGACAAAGCAAATTCACTTTACTCTTCTCTGTTGTATAAGTCAGTAAACAATTTTATTGTGTGTTTACGTACATAATATATATCATACAATGGTGTGGAGAGCAGACATGTTGGAGTGAACATATTGTATGATAGAAAGTGAACATAACCCAGTAGAGTCAGACACGTCGACGTCTTGGTGATGACGAGTGGCAGTCTCCACTCAGGCCACGGAAACAACTTTGCATAATAAGATTGGTACATATTAAAATTCTGATAACCTAAAATGAAGGCGAAGCTTCCTTGGTGGGAAAAACCTAAGCACTGAAAGTTTGAAGGCGACCAGAAAAAGCATTCTCCAGTTACTGGACAAAATCCACCAGAATTTTGCAGATAACGGCTTACTCCCCTCCCCCCCAAAAAAAAAAAGTTTGAATCCAGTTCATAATCAATTTCAACAGTTAAAGACTGGTGACTGTCACAGTTGTTTAATTTTAACCAGGGGGAAGCCCTAAACCCGTACTGGTTATACTGCAGCTGGGAAATGCGAGGGCGCTCAAATTCGACGCAAGGAATGGGAGAAAGTTACATTCCTTGGATCAAAAGCCAGTCACCATCATCAAGGGCCCTTCCCCTTTAATATAGGCCGGATTAGCATGTGAGTGTGTCAGTTAGACCTGCCTAGCTTGGACCAGTAGGCCTCCTGTAGTGCTCCTTTGTTCTTGTACGAATCTTTTTTTTTATGCTGAGATGAAATGAGCTTCCAACACTCCTTGCAAGTCACATAATAAAGATAATAATAATAATAATAATAATAATAATGAGAAGAAGAAGAAGAATAAGACAGTAAGATATTAAATAATTAAGGACAGAGTTTCGCCCTCACACGGGTTTATTAAGTCAGTAGAGGATATATCCATGGGGAAGTGGAACAGAATTCTTCCTCCGTAAGCCGTGCGTGTCGTAAGAGGCCACTAAAATGCCGGGAGAAACTTTTGTTTTTCGTTTTGGGGCACCCTGCCTCTGTGGGATACGGCTAATTTGTTGAAAGATATAATATCTATATATATATATATGTGTGTGTGTGTGTGTGTGTGTGTGTAAAATAATCGCAGACAGGTGACCTTAACAATGCAAGACAAGCCACGGGGAGGGAGGGGGGAGTGTAAATCTTTACTCACATTGGCTGGTGCCTCCACACTACCACTCTCTGAAAACTTAACCTACTTCTGTTGTTGATTTTGCAATAATGCACAGCTCCTGATGACGCACCGAGAAGTGTGAAAGTGCTTCAGCTAAAGATTCCATCCCCTGTGGCTTGTCTTGTGGTACAACGTTCGTAGGGTCGAGTCCTGGCCTGCCGAACTTTGGTAAATGGATATATATATATATATATATATATATATATATATATATATATATATATATATATATATATATATATATATATATATATATATATATATATATACAAACACTGATCTCTGGCTGAAGGAGACTCGAACCTACGAACCTTAGGACAAGGTACGCAGTGCTTTACCAATCTACCCACACTGGACCAATACCTTGGCGTGTAGCATGCGCTACACGTTTGATCCAAGGCAGCCAGCTTTCAGGGAGAAGGCTTACAGCTTTTCATCTCATCCCCTGCATGCATCAGCCTTACTAGAGATTTGAACAATGCAATTCCTTGCATGCTACACGCCAAGGTATTGGTCCAGTGTGGGTAGATTGGTAAAGCACTGCGTACCTTGTCCTAAGGTTCGTAGGTTCGAGTCTCCTTCAGCCAGAGATCAGTGTTTGTGTATATTTCGCATGCTCTCGCGAATTCCTTGTATATATATATATATATATATATATATATATATATATATATATATATATATATATATATATATATATATATATATATATATATATATATATATATATATATATATATATGAGAAGTTTTCTACAAAGTAGAAGTGATGCAAGGAGGGAAGAGTATATGGAGAAAAAGAGAGAGGTTAAGAGAGTGGTGAAGCAATGTAAAAAGAGAGCAAATGAGAGAGTGGGTGAGATGTTATCAACAAATTTTGTTGAAAATAAGAAAAAGTTTTGGAGTGAGATTAACAAGTTAAGAAAGCCTAGAGAACAAATGGATTTGTCAGTTAAAAATAGGAGAGGAGAGTTATTAAATGGAGAGTTAGAGATATTGGGAAGATGGAGGGAATATTTTGAGGAATTGTTAAATGTTGATGAAGATAGGGAAGCTGTGATTTCTTGTATAGGGCAAGGAGGAATAACATCTTGTAGGAGTGAGGAAGAGCCAGTTGTAAGTGTGGGGGAAGTTCGTGAGGCAGTAGGTAAAATGAAAGGGGGTAAGGCAGCCGGGATTGATGGGATAAAGATAGAAATGTTAAAAGCAGGTGGGAATATAGTTTTGGAGTGGTTGGTGCAATTATTTAATAAATGTATGGAAGAGGGTAAGGTACCTAGGGATTGGCAGAGAGCATGCATAGTTCCTTTGTATAAAGGCAAAGGGGATAAAAGAGAGTGCAAAAATTATAGGGGGATAACTCTGTTGAGTATACCTGGTAAAGTGTATGGTAGAGTTATTATTGAAAGAATTAAAAGTAAGACTGAGAATAGGATAGCAGATGAACAAGGAGGCTTTAGGAAAGGTAGGGGGTGTGTGGACCAGGTGTTTACAGTGAAACATATAAGTGAACAGTATTTAGATAAGGCTAAAGAGGTCTTTGTGGCATTTATGGATTTGGAAAAGGCGTATGACAGGGTGGATAGGGGGGCAATGTGGCAGATGTTGCAGGTGTATGGTGTAGGAGGTAGGTTACTGAAAGCAGTGAAGAGTTTTTACGAGGATAGTGAGGCTCAAGTTAGAGTACATAGGAAAGAGTGAAATTATTTCCCAGTAAAAGTAGGCCTTAGACAAGGATGTGTGATGTCACCGTGGTTGTTTAATATATTTATAGATGGGGTTGTAAGAGAAGTAAATGCGAGGGTCTTGACAAGAGGCGTGGAGTTAAAAGATAAAGAATCACACATAAAGTGGGAGTTGTCACAGTTGCTCTTTGCTGATGACACTGTGCTCTTGGGAGATTCTGAAGAGAAGTTGCAGAGATTGGTGCATGAATTTGGTAGGGTGTGCAAAAGAAGAAAATTAAAAGTGAATACAGGAAAGAGTAAGGCTATGAGGATAATAAAAATATTAGATGATGAAAGATTGGATATCAGATTGGAAGGAGAGAGTATG
Source organism: Cherax quadricarinatus (assembly GCF_038502225.1). Lineage (NCBI taxonomy): Eukaryota > Metazoa > Arthropoda > Malacostraca > Decapoda > Parastacidae > Cherax > Cherax quadricarinatus. The sequence continues at coordinate 6,365,548 of NC_091335.1, read as the reverse complement.
GAGGAGGTGAATGTATTCAGATATTTGGGAGTGGACGTGTCAGCGGATGGGTCTATGAAGGATGAGGTGAATCATAGAATTGATGAGGGGAAAAGGGTGAGTGGTGCACTTAGGAGTCTGTGGAGACAAAGAACTTTGTCCTTGGAGGCAAAGAGGGGAATGTATGAGAGTATAGTTTTACCAACACTTATATGGGTGTGAAGCATGGGTGATGAATGTTGCAGCGAGGAGAAGGCTGGAGGCAGTGGAGATGTCATGTCTGAGGGCAATGTGTGGTGTGAATATAATGCAGAGAATTCGTAGTTTGGAAGTTAGGAGGAGGTGCGGGAATACCAAAACTGTTGTCCAGAGGGCTGAGGAAGGGTTGTTGAGGTGGTTCGGACATGTAGAGAGAATGGAGCGAAACAGAATGACTTCAAGAGTGTATCAGTCTGTAGTGGAAGGAAGGCGGGGTAGGGGTCGGCCTAGGAAAGGTTGGAGGGAGGGGGTAAAGGAGGTTTTGTGTGCGAGGGGCCTGGACTTCCAGCAGGCGTGCGTGAGCGTGTTTGATAGGAGTGAATGGAGACGAATGGTTTTTAATACTTGACGTGCTGTTGGAGTGTGAGCAAAGTAACATTTATGAAGGGGTTCAGGGAAACCGGCAGGCCGGACTTGAGTCCTGGAGATGGGAAGTACAGTGCCTGCACTCTGAAGGAGGGGTGTTAATGTTGCAGTTTAAAAACTGTAGTGTAAAGCACCCTTCTGGCAAGACAGTGATGGAGTGAATGATGGTGAAAGTTTTTCTTTTTCGGGCCACCCTGCCTTGGTGGGAATCGGCCAGTGTGATAAAAAAAAAATATATACATTTCTCTACTGACGTGATCAACCTCACTATGTGGGCGGAACGTTATCGTTAATTAAGTGCTTTTAGTGCATTGAAGCGTCATTTACTGCCTTTTCTTTTGGTTCAGCCATGACTGATGGCCTAGCGTCTCTCTCTCTCTCTCTCTCTCTCGCTGCTGTCTCCAGGTCACTATTCTTAAGCTCAAATTTCTTCCTTTGCACAATAAATCATGAAGGATTTGATGCCTTCTTGCAAACTGGTCCCTGGGACCTCCCAGCTCACCATCCCAGGGACGAGGTTCTCATTACCTGGTCCCTGGAACCTCCCAGCACCATCCTAGGGGCGAAGTTGTCTCAACCTGGTCCCTGGAACCTCCCAGCACCATCCTAGGGGCGAAGTTGTCTCATAACCTGGTCCCTGGAACCTCCCAGCACCATCCTAGGGGCGAAGTTGTCTCATAACCTGGTCCCTGGAACCTCCCAGCACCATCCTAGGGGCGAAGTTGTCTCATAACCTGGTCCCTGGAACCTCCCAGCACCATCCTAGGGGCGAAGTTGTCTCATAACCTGGTCCCTGGAACCTCCCAGCACCATCCTAGGGGCGAAGTTGTCTCATAACCTGGTCCCTGGAACCTCCTAGCACCATCCTAGGGGCGAGATATACACCACAGCACCGTATCATCCTTTGCGGATGATACTAGGATCTGCATGAGGCTGTCATCTGCTGAGGACGCGGTTAACCTCCAAGAAGATATAAACAAAGTTTTCCAGTGGGCAACGGTAAACAATATGATGTTCAATGAGGACAAATTCCAACTACTCCGTTATGGAAAACTGGAGGAGATAATAACTAGAACAGAGTATACTACTGACTCCGGCCATACAATAGAGCGGAAAAATAATGTAAGGGACCTGGGAGTAGTAATGTCTGAGGATCTCACTTTCAAGGATCACAACAGTGCCACGATCGCACGTGCAAAGAAAATGATAGGATGGATAATGAGAACTTTCAAAACGAGAGATGCCAAGCCCATGATGATCCTTTTCAAATCACTTGTTCTCTCTAGGCTGGAATACTGCTGTACATTAACATCTCCATACAAAGCAGGTGAAATCGCAGATCTAGAGAGTGTACAGAGATCCTTTACTGCACGTATAAGTTCTGTCAAGCACCTTAACTACTGGGAACGCTTGAAAGCACTTGAGTTGTACTCGTTGGAACGCAGGAGGGAGAGATATATCATAATCTACACTTGGAAAATCTTGGAAGGAATGGTCCCAAATCTGCACACAGAAATCACTCCCTACGAAAGTAAAAGACTGGGCAGGCGATGCAAAATGCCCCCAATAAAAAGTAGGGGCGCCATTGGTACACTAAGAGAAAACACCATAAGTGTCCGGGGCCCAAAACTGTTCAACAGCCTCCCATCAAGCATTAGGGGAATTGCCAATAAACCCCTGGCTGCCTTCAAGAGAGAGCTGGACAGATACCTAAAGTCAGTGCCGGATCAGCCGGGCTGTGGCTCGTACGTCGGACTGCGTGCGGCCAGCAGTAACAGCCTAGTTGATCAGGCCCTGATCCATCGGGAGGCCTGGTCGTGGACCGGGCCGCGGGGGCGTTGATCCCCGGAATAACCTCCAGGTAACCTCCAGGGGCGAAGTTGTCTCATAACCTGGTCCCTGGAACCTCCCAGCACCATCCTAGGGGCGAAGTTGTCTCATAACCTGGTCCCTGGAACCTCCCAGCACCATCCTAGGGGCGAAATTGTCTCATAACCTGGTCCCTGGAACCTCCCAGCACCATCCTAGGGGCGAAGTTGTCTCATAACCTGGTCCCTGGAACCTCCCAGCATCATCCTAGGGGCGAGGTTGTCTCATAACCTGGTCCCTGGAACCTCCCAGCACCATCCTAGGGGCGAAGTTGTCTCATAACCTGGTCCCTGGAACCTCCCAGCACCATCCTAGGGGCGAAGTTGTCTCATAACCTGGTCCCTGGAACCTCCCAGCACCATCCTAGGGGCGAAGTTGTCTCATAACCTGGTCCCTGGAACCTCCCAGCACCATCCTAGGGGCGAAGTTCTCTCATAACCTGGTCCCTGGAACCTCCCAGCACCATCCTAGGGGCGAGGTTGTCTCATAACCTGGTCCCTGGAACCTCCCAGCACCATCCTAGGGGCGAGGTTGTCTCATAACCTGGTCCCTGGAACCTCCCAGCACCATCCTAGGGGCGAAGTTGTCTCATAACCTGGTCCCTGGAACCTCCCAGCACCATCCTAGGGGCGAGGTTGTCTCATAACCTGGTCCCTGGAACCTCCCAGCACCATCCTAGGGGCGAGGTTGTCTCATAACCTGGTCCCTGGAACCTCCCAGCACCATCCTAGGGGCGAGGTTGTCTCATAACCTGGTCCCTGGAACCTCCCAGCACCATCCTAGGGGCGTAGTTGTCTCATAACCTGGTCCCTGGAACCTCCCAGCACCATCCTAGGGGCGAAGTTGTGTTATAACCTGGTCCCTGGAACCTCCCAGCACCATCCTAGGGGCGAGGTTGTCTCATAACCTGGTCCCTGGAACCTCCCAGCACCATCCTAGGGGCGAAGTTGTCTCATAACCTGGTCCCTGGAACCTCCCAGCACCATCCTAGGGGCGAAGTTGTCTCATAACCTGGTCCCTGGAACCTCCCAGCACCATCCTAGGGGCAAAGTTGTCTCATAACCTGGTCCCTGGAACCTCCCAGCACCATCCTAGGGGCGAAGTTGTCTCATAACCTGGTCCCTGGAACCTCCCAGCACCATCCTAGGGGCGAGGTTGTCTCATAACCTGGTCCCTGGAACCTCCCAGCACCATCCTAGGGGCGAAGTTGTCTCATAACCTGGTCCCTGGAACCTCCCAGTACCATCCTAGGGGCGAAGTTGTCTCATAACCTGGTCCCTGGAACCTCCCAGTACCATCCTAGGGGCGAAGTTGTCTCATAACCTGGTCCCTGGAACCTCCCAGCACCATCCTAGGGGCGTAGTTGTCTCATAACCTGGTCCCTGGAACCTCCCAGCACCATCCTAGGGGCGAAGTTGTCTCATAACCTGGTCCCTGGAACCTCCCAGCACCATCCTAGGGGCGAGGTTGTCTCATAACCTGGTCCCTGGAACCTCCCACCACCATCCTAGGGGCAAAGTTGTCTCATAACCTGGTCCCTGGAACCTCCCAGCACCATCCTAGGGGCGAGGTTGTCTCATAACCTGGTCCCTGGAACCTCCCAGCACCATCCTAGGGGCGAAGTTGTCTCATAACCTGGTCCCTGGAACCTCCCAGCACCATCCTAAGGGCGAAGTTGTCTCATAACCTGGTCCCTGGAACCTCCCAGCACCAACCTAGGGGCGAGGTTGTCTCATAACCTGGTCCCTGGAACCTCCCAGCACCATCCTAGGGGCGAGGTTGTCTTATAACCTGGTCCCTGGAACCTCCCAGCACCAACCGAGGGGTGACTCTCATAACCTTAATTAATAATTACAACAATAACAACGCAAGGATAATTATAATGATAATTACATTAACATCAGTCAGAATGATAATTATATTCCCATCAACTACGATGATAATTGTATTATCTTTTACAGGAATTACAGTAATTGTGCAAGTTGTTTG
>NC_091335.1:6326087-6358587 GCF_038502225.1 Cherax quadricarinatus | reverse complement strand
TGTTTACACTGGGGGATCCTCACTAATGTTTACACTGGGGGATCCTCACTAATGTTTACACTGGGGGATCCTCACTAATGTTTACACTGGGGGATCCTCACTAATGTTTACACTGGGGGATCCTCACTAATGTTTACACTGGGGGATCCTCACTAATGTTTACACTGGGGGATCCTCACTAATGTTTACACTGGGGGATCCTCACTAATGTTTACACTGGGGGATCCTCACTAATGTTTACACTGGGGGGAATTATGTTTACTAATTCTGCATAATAATTGTTCTCTTATCTGTGTTAAAATGCTGTTTCAGAAAAGTTTAATATTTATGTAGTAAGGATGAGAATGTTTGTTATGTGGAGAGTGAGAAAGAGTGAGAGAAAGTGAGAGTGAGAAACAATGAGAGAGAGAAACAATGAGAGAGAGAAACAATGAGAGAAAGTGAGTGAGAAACAGTGAGAGAGAGAAACAATGAGAGAAAGTGAGTGAGAAACAGTGAGAGAAAGTGAGAGTGAGAAACAGTGAGAGAGAGAGAAACAATGAGAGAAAGTGAGAGTGAGAAACAGTGAGAGAGAAACAGTGAGAGAAAGTGAGAGTGAGAAACAGTGAGAGAGAGAAACAATGAGAGAAAGTGAGAGTGAGAAACAGTGAGAGAGAAACAGTGAGAGAAAGTGAGAGTGAGAAACAGTGAGAGAGAGAAACAATGAGAGAAAGTGAGTGAGAAAGTGAGAGAAAGTGAGAGTGAGAAACAGTGAGAGAGAGAGAAACAATGAGAGAAAGTGAGAGTGAGAAACAGTGAGAGAAAGTGAGAGTGAGAAACAGTGAGAGAGAGAAACAATGAGAGAAAGTGAGAGTGAGAAACAGTGAGAGAGAAACAGTGAGGGTGAGAAACAGTGAGAGAGAGAAAGTGAGAGTGAGAAACAGTGAGAGAAAGTGAGAGTGAGAAACAGTGAGAGAGAGAAAGTGAGAGTGAGAAACAGTGAGAGAAAGTGAGAGTGAGAAACAGTGAGAGAGAGAAACAATGAGAGAAAGTGAGAGTGAGAAACAGTGAGAGAAAGTGAGAGTGAGAAACAGTGAGAGAGAGAAACAACGAGAGAAAGTGAGTGAGAAACAGTGAGAGAGAAACAGTGAGAGTGAGAAACAGTGAGAGAGAGAAACAGTGAGAGAAAGTGAGAGTGAGAAACAGTGAGACAGACAATGAGAGAAAGTGAGAGAGAAACAGTGAGAGTGAGAAACAGTGAGAGAAATTGAGAGTGAGAAACAGTGAGAGAGAAACAGTGAAAGTGAGTGAGAAACAGTGAGAGAAAAGGAGAGTGAGAAACAGTGAGAGAGAAAAACAGTGAGTGAAGGTGAGAGTCAGAAACAGTGAGAGAGAGAAACAGTGAAAGTGAGTGAGAAACAGAGAGAAAGTGAGAGTGAGAAACTGAAAGTGAGAGTGAGAAACAGTGAAAGTGAGTGAGAAACAGTGAGAAAGTGAGAGTGAGAAACAGTGAAAGTGAGTGAGAAACAGTGAGAAACTGAAAGTGAGTGAGAAACAGTGAGAGAAAGTGAGAGTGAGAAACTGTGAGAGAGAGAAACAGTGAGAGAAAGTGAGAGAGAAACAGTGAAAGTGAGTGAGAAATAGTGAGAGAAAGTGAGAAACAGTGAGAGTGAGAAACAGAGAGAAAGTGAGAGTGAGAAACAGTGAAAGTGAGTGAGAAACAGTGAGAGAAAGTGAGTGAGAAACAGCGAAAGTGAGTGAGAAACAGTGAGAGAAAGTGAGAGTGAGAAACAGTGAGATAAAGTGAGAGTGAGAAACAGTGAGAGTGAGAAACTGAGAGAAAGTGAGTGAGAAACAGTGAGAGAAAGTGAGTGAGAAACAGTGAGAGAAAGTGAGAGTGAGAAACAATGAGAGAGAAACAGTGAGAGAAAGTGAGTGAGAAACAGTGAGAGTGAGAAATAGTGAAAGTGAGTGAGAAACAGTGAGAGAAAGTGAGTGAGAAACAGTGAGAGAAAGTGAGAGTGAGAAACAGTGAGAGAAAGTGAGTGTGAGAAACAGTGAAAGTGAGTGAGAAACAGTGAGAGAAAGTGAGTGAGAAACAGTGAGAGTGAGAAACAATGAGAGAAAGTTAGAGTAAGAGAAAGTGAGAGTGAGAAACAGCGAAAGTGAGTGAGAGAAAGTGAGAGTGAGAAGTAGTGAGAGTGAGTGAGAAAAGGTGAGAATGACAAGCAGTGAGAGAAAGTGAGAAACAAAGAGAAAGTTAGAGAGAAAGTAAGAGAGAACATTAGAATCTATGACTCCTCAGTGAACCTTAGACTCTAACACTCTTTTATCCTCTTTTCCTTTCTTTCCTCTTTATCTTTCTCTCTTCCCCCTATCTGTCCATTTATTCATTTATTTCCCAATCTCTCTTCCTCTGATCCTCCTGTATTCCTCCTCCTCTCTCTCTCTCTCTCTCTCTCTCTCTCTCTCTCTCTCTCTCTCTCTCTCTCTCTCTCTCTCTCTCTCTCTCTCTCTCTTTCTCTCTCTCTCATTCTTTCTCCTCTTCATTGTTTTGCCATCCATTTATCCTTTTCTACCTCCAGGTCTCTCTCTTCAGTTCTCTGTCACTCTTCCTCTCCCTCCCTCCCTCTCTCTTCATGTCTCCATTTTTTTCTCTCTCCTTTCCTGTCTCCCTCTCGTATTCTCTCCCCCTCCCTTTCTTCCTCTCCCCCTCCCTCCCTCCCTCGCCAAAATGAATATAAACACCGTAATGGATTTTCCGATGACTGACGTCCTACATATTTACTCGGGAAATGTATTTTATTCCCCCTTATTCTTGTATTATTTGGCTTCTCCCTTATTCTTGTATACTTTATTGTCTTCTTATTCTTGTATACTTTATTGTCTTCTTCTTATTCTTGTATACTTTATTGTCTTCTTCTTATTCTTGTACACTTTATTGTCTTCTTATTCTTGTATACTTTATTGTCTTCTTATTCTTGTATACTAATTGTCTTCTTATTCTTGTGTACCTTATTTTCTTCTTATTCTTGTATATTTTATTGTCTTCTTCTTATTCTTGTATACTAATTGTCTTCTTATTCTTGTGTACTTTATTGTCTTCTTATTCTTGTATACTTTATTGTCTTCTTGTTCTTGTATACTTTATTGTCTTCTTATTCTTGTGTAAATTATTGTCTTCTTATTCTTGTGTACTTTATTGTCTTCTTATTCTTGTGAACTTTATTGTCTTCTTATTCTTGTATACTTTATTGTCTTCTTATTCTTGTGTACTTTATTGTCTTCTTATTCTTGTGTACTTTATTGTCTTCTTATTCTTGTGTACTTTATTGTCTTCTTATTCTTGTGTACTTTATTGTCTTCTTATTCTTGTGAACTTTATTGTCTTCTTATTCTTGTATACTTTATTGTCTTCTTATTCTTGTGTACTTTATTGTCTTCTTATTCTTGTGTACTTTATTGTCTTCTTCTTATTCTTGTGTACTTTATTGTCTTCTTATTCTTGTATACTTTATTGTCTTCTTATTCTTGTATACTTTATTGTCTTCTTATTCTTGTGTACTTTATTGTCTTCTTATTATTGTATACTTTATTGTCTTCTTATTCTTGTATGCTTTATTGGCTTCTTATTCTTGTGTACTTTATTGTCTTCTTATTCTTGTGTACTTTATTGTCTTCTTATTCTTGAATACTTTGTCTTCTTATTCTTGTGTACTTTATTGTCTTCTTATTCTTGTATGCTTTATTGTCTTCTTCTTATTCTTGTGTACTTTATTGTCTTCTTATTCTTGTGTACTTTATTGTCTTCTTATTCTTGTGAACATTATTGTCTTCTTATTCTTGTATACTTTATTGTCTTCTTATTCTTGTGTACTTTATTGTCTTCTTATTCTTGTGTACTTTATTGTCTTCTTATTATTGTATACTTTATTGTCTTCTTATTCTTGTATGCTTTATTGTCTTCTTATTCTTGTGTACTTTATTGTCTTCTTATTCTTGTGTACTTTATTGTCTTCTTATTCTTGTATACTTTATTGTCTTCTTATTCTTGTGTACTTTATTGTCTTCTTATTCTTGTATGCTTTATTGTCTTCTTCTTATTCTTGTGTACTTTATTGTCTTCTTATTCTTGTATACTTTATTGTCTTCTTATTCTTGTATACTTTATTGTCTTCTTATTCTTGTATGCTTTATTGTCTTCTTCTTATTCTTGTGTACTTTATTGTCTTCTTATTCTTGTATACTTTATTGTCTTCTTATTCTTGTATGCTTTATTGTCTTCTTCTTATTCTTGTGTACTTTATTGTCTTCTTATTCTTGTATACTTTATTGTCTTCTTATTCTTGTGTAATTTATTGTCTTCTTATTCTTGTGTACTTTATTGTCTTCTTATTCTTGTATACTTTATTGTCTTCTTATTCTTGTGTACTTTATTGTCTTCTTATTCTTGTGTACTTTATTGTCTTCTTATTCTTGTGTAAATTATTGTCTTCTTATTCTTGTGTAAATTATTGTCTTCTTATTCTTGTGTAAATTATTGTCTTCTTATTCTTATTATTGTCTTCTTATTCTTGTATACTTTATTGTCTTCTTCTTATTCTTGTGTACTTTATTGTCTTCTTATTCTTGTGTACGTTATTGTCTTCTTATTCTTGTGTACTTTATTGTCTTCTTATTCTTGTGTACTTTATTGTCTTCTTATTCTTGTGTACTTTATTGTCTTCTTATTCTTGTATACTTTATTGTCTTATTCTTATTCTTGTGTACTTTATTGTCTTCTTATTCTTGTGTACTTTATTGTCTTCTTATTCTTGTATACTTTATTGTCTTCTTATTCTTGTGTACTTTATTGTCTTCTTATTCTTGTATACTTTATTGTCTTCTTCTTATTCTTGTGTAGTTTATTGTCTTCTTATTCTTTTATACTTTATTGTCTTCTTATTCTTGTGTACTTTATTGTCTTCTTATTTTTGTGTACTTTATTGTCTTCTTATTCTTGTATACTTTATTGTCTTCTTCTTATTCTTGTATACTTTATTGTCTTCTTATTAAGAACATAAGAATGAAGGAACACTGCAGAAGGCCTACGGGCCCATGCGAGGCAGGTCCAAGTCTCCTACCGGCTTAAGCCAATGCACCCAACCTAGTCAGGTCAGGTCACCTTGACTTAAGGGAGGAACACGGCAACCGTCCTGGTAGCACAAGCTAATCAGGTCCAACTCACACCCACCCACACCCACTCATGTATTTATCCAACCTATTTTTAAAGCTACACAACGTTCTGGCCTCTAGGACTGTACTTGGGAGTTTGTTCCACTCATCCACAACTCTATTACCAAACCAGTACTTTCCTATATCCTTCCTGAATCTGAATTTTTCTAACTTAAAACCATTGCTGCGAGTCCTGTCTAGGCTAGATATTTTCAGTACACTATTTACATCCCCTTTATTTATTCCTGTCTTCCATTTATACACCTCAATCATATCCCCCCTAATTCTACGTCTTTCTAAAGAGTGCAGATTCAGGGCCCTTAGTCTATCCTCATAGGGAAGGTTTCTGATACATGGGATCAACTTTGTCATCCTCCTTTGTACATTTTCCAGAGAATTTATATCCATTCTGTAATACGGTGACCAAAACTGTGCAGCATAATCTAAATGAGGCCTAACCAAGGATGTATAGAGTTGAAGAACAACCTGAGGACTCCTATTATTTATGCTTCTTGATATGAAGCCAAGGATTCTATTAGCTTTATTGCGAACACTTATGCACTGTTGTCTTGGTTTCAGATTACTGCTAACCAGAACTCCTAAATCTTTTTCGCAATCCGTAATATTAAGATCTACATTATTTAGTTTATATGTGGCACGGTTATTGTCCTGTCCAACATTTAGAACTTTGCATTTGTCTATATTAAACTGCATCTGCCACCTCTCCGAGCACTGCATCAGTCTATTCAAATCTTCCTGGAGTGCTCTAATGTCCTAGTCAGAATGAATTCGACGGCCTATTTTGGTGTCATCGGCAAACTTGCTGATGTCGCTCTTTATGCCCTCATCTATGTCGTTATGTATATTGTGAACAGCAGGGGGCCCAACACTAACCCCTGTGGAACACCGCTCGTGACGCTTCCCCACTCTGATTTCTCCCCATTTATGCAAACTCTCTGCTGCCTATTTGTCAACCATGCCTCTATCCAGGAAAAAATTTCTCCTCCTATTCCATGTGCCTTAATTTTCCTCAATAGTCTCTGATGTGGGACCCTGTCAAAAGCCTTACTGAAGTCCATATACACAATATCATATTCATTACCATGATCTACCTCCTCAAATACCTTAGTGAAAAAAGTTAATAAATTCGTAAGGCAGGAACGCCCCTTTGTAAAACCATGCTGAGATTCGTTGATTAATTTATGCTTTTCAAGGTGGCTACGAACTGCCTCGGCAATTATTGATTCCATAAATTTTCCCACTATGGAGGTTAGGCTAATTGGTCTATAGTTCGAAGCTAAGGACCTGTCACCTGCTTTGAAAATAGGTATCACATTTGCCATTTTCCACTTATCTGGCACCATGCCAGTTTGTAGTGATATGTTGAAAAGATTAGCCAAAGGTTTGCTAAGCTCCTCTTTACATTCCTTTAGAACCCTTGCATACAGTTCATCAGGGCCTGGGGATTTGTTAGGTTTTAATTTATCTATTTGCCTAAGGACCATGTCACTTGTGACCCTAATCGTGCACAGTTTATTATCGTCCTGTTCCACATAATTTATCATTACTGGAATATCGCTGGTATCCTCCTGTGTAAAAACTGAGAGGAAGTATGTGTTAAAACTTCTACACATTTCCTTATCACTGTCAGTGAGCTGACCCGAGGAACTTTTGAGTGGACCTATCTTGTCCCTGATCTTACTTCTGTATACCTGAAAGAATCCTTTTGGGTTAGTCTTCGAATCTCTTGCAACTTTAACCTCATAATCTCTTTTTGCTTTTCTAATTCCTTTTTTTATTTCTCTCTTTAACTGAATATATCGATTTATTAATTGCCCCTCCCCTCTTTTGATTTGCCTATATATGCCTCTCTTTTGACCAATTAGATATTTTAATCTATTGTTCATCCATTTAGGATCATTTTTGTTTGATCTGATTTCCCTATTTGGAACATAATTTGACTGAGCAGCTAGAACTATGCCCTGGAAAGCGTCATATCGGCAACCATCACCACCTACCTGACCCTTAGTCAGGTGATTCCAGTTCAGCCCACCTAAGTAATTTTTCAGTCCTATGAAATCAGCCAAGCGGAAGTCAGGGACAGAGACTTGATTGCCATTATTAGGGGAATTCCATGATATATTAAAACTGAGTGATTTGTGATCACTTTCCCCAAGCTCATCATTAACCTCAGGATTATTAATTAGTGTTTCCCTACTGGCAAGAACCAAGTCAAGGAGGTTATTTCCCCTAGTTGGCTCTGTCACAAACTGTTTTAAAAAACAATCCTGGATCGTATCAAGAAAGTCACCTAACTCTAAATTTCCTGTCAAATTGCTCCAGTCAATCTGTCTATAGTTGAAATCTCCCATTAGCACAACATTTTCGTATGTAGATACCTTACGAATTTCGTCCCATAGAAGTTTACTGCACTCCCTATCAAGATTTGGGGCCCTGTAAATCACACCCAAAATTAGTTTTTCTCGGCCCTCGAGAAGCTGTAACCAAACAGATTCAGTGGCTGACGCTTCTAATTTAATATCTTGTCTAACACAACAATTTAAATTGTCTCTGACATACATCGCTACTCCACCACCTTTCCTGTTGACCCTGTCAGTGTGGAATAATTTATAGCCTTGTATGCGACATTCAGAGGGCATCTCTCTATCGTTCAGATTGAGCCAGGTCTCTGTTATAGCAATAATATCTATGTTTTCTGCACTTGCAATTAATCTTAGCTCATCTATCTTATTTCTTACACTCCTGCTATTAGTATAGTAAACCTTAAGGGAGATAGTCCCTTGCTGCCCTCTGCTGTCCCCCTTTGTTTGCTGACCTGATCTATTGTTTTTATTTATAACTTCATGCTGAATGCCTTTTACACATTTACTGTTTCCAACCCTAGTGTTGCAACCTGCTTGTTTCCCACACACACCCATACCTCTATCTTCCATCAGTTTAAAATCATAGGCATTTCACCAATGGCCTTCTCAAGCGAGTTTGCAAGTGCTACCACCCCTGCCCCAGAGAGATGTACCCCATCCCTTGCATACATATCATGTTTGCCATAAAAGTTGTTCCAGTTGTCAATGAATGGGATTGCAAGTTCCTTGCAGTATCTGTCTAGCCAGCAATTTACACCAATACTTTATTGTCTTCTTATTCTTGTATACTTTATTGTCTTCTTATTCTTGTGTACTTTATTGTCTTCTTCTTATTCTTGTGTACTTTATTGTCTTCTTCTTATTCTTGTGTACTTTATTGTCTTCTTATTTTTGTGTACTTTATTGTCTTCTTCTTATTCTTGTGTACTTTATTGTCTTCTATTATTGTGTACTTTATTGTCTTCTTCTTATTCTTGTGTACTTTATTGTCTTCTTATTCTTGTGTACCTTATTGTCTTCTTCTTATTCTTGTGTACTTTATTGTCTTCTTATTCTTGTATACTTTATTGTCTTCTTATTCTTGTATACTTTATTGTCTTCTTCTTATTCTTGTATACTTTATTGTCTTCTTATTCTTGTATACTTTATTGTCTTCTTCTTATTCTTGTATACTTTATTGTCTTCTTATTCTTGTATACTTTATTGTCTTCTTCTTATTCTTGTATACTTTATTGTCTTCTTATTCTTGTATACTTTATTGTCTTCTTCTTATTCTTGTATACTTTATTGTCTTCATATTCTTGTGTACTTTATTGTCTTCTTATTCTTGTGTACTTTATTGTCTTCTTATTCTTGTGTACTTTATTGTCTTCTTATTCTTGTATACTTTATTGTCTTCTTATTCTTGTGTACTTTATTGTCTTCTTATTCTTGTGTACTTTATTGTCTTCTTATCCTTGTATACTTTATTGTCTTCTTATTCTTGTGTACTTTATTGTCTTCTTATTCTTGTATACTTTATTGTCTTCTTATTCTTGTATACTTTATTGTCTTCTTCTTATTCTTGTTGTACTTTATTGTTCTTATTGTGTATTTATTGTCTTCTTCTTATTCTTGTATACTTTATTGTCTTCTTATTCTTGTATACTTTATTGTCTTCTTCTTATTCTTGTGTACTTTATTGTCTTCTTATTCTTGTGTACTTTATTGTCTTTTTATTCTTGTATGCTTTATTGTCTTCTTATTCTTGTATACTTTATTGTCTCCTTCTTATTCTTGTATACTTTATTGTCTTCTTATTCTTGTGTACTTTATTGTCTTCTTATTCTTGTATACTTTATTGTCTTCTTCATATTCTTGTGTACTTTATTGTCTTCTTATTCTTGTATACTTTATTGTCTTCTTCTTATTCTTATATACCTTGGTGTATTCCCTTATTCATGTATACCTTGTTATATTTTCCCATAATCTTGTATACCTTGTAGTATTTTCCCATATTCTTGTATACCTTGTTGTATTTTCCCATATTCTTGTATACCTTGTTGTATTTTCCCATATTCTTGTATACCTTGTTGTATTTTCCAATATTCTTGTATACCTTGTTGTATTTTCCCATATTCTTGTATACCTTGTTGTATTTTCCCATATTCTTGTATACCTTGTTGTATTTTCCCATATTCTTGTATACCTTGTTGTATTTTCCCATAATCTTGTATACCTTGTTATATTTTCCCATATTCTTGTATACCTTGTTGTATTTTCCCATATTCTTGTATACCTTGTTGTATTTTCCAATATTCTTGTATACCTTGTTGTATTTTCCCATATTCTTGTATACCTTGTTGTATTTTCCCATATTCTTGTATACCTTGTTGTATTTTCCCATATTCTTGTATACCTTGTTGTATTTTCCCATATTCTTGTATACCTTGTTGTATTTTCCCATATTCTTGTATACCTTGTTGTATTTTCCCATATTCTTGTATACCTTGTTATATTTTCCAATATTCTTGTATACCTTGTTGTATTTTCCCATATTCTTGTATACCTTGTTGTATTTTCCCATATTCTTGTATACCTTGTTGTATTTTCCCATATTCTTGTATACTTTGTTATATTTTACCATATTCTTGTATACCTTGTTATATTTTCCCATATTCTTGTATACCTTGTTGTATTTTCCCATATTCTTGTATACCTTGTTGTATTTTCCCATATTCTTGTATACTTTGTTATATTTTCCCATATTCTTGTATACTTTGTTATATTTTCCCATATTCTTGTATACCTTGTTGTATTTTCCCATATTCTTGTATACCTTGTTGTATTTTCCCATATTCTTGTATACCTTGTTGTATTTTCCCATATTCTTGTATACTTTGTTATATTTTCCCATATTCTTGTATACCTTGTTGTATTTTCCCATATTCTTGTATACCTTGTTGTATTCTCTCTTATTATACGCTAGTATTTTCTTTCTGATTCTGTTATAGTGTTATAATCTCCTATATTCTGTTATAGTGTTATAATCTCCTATATTCTGTTATAGTGTTATAATCTCCTATATTCTCTTATAGTGTGTTATGTCCTTTATGATGCTCTTATAGATTATATTCTCTCATTCTCTAATGGAATGTTAAATTTCATGTAGTTATCTTGTAGGAGGGTGGATTACTCTCTCTCTCTCTCTCTCTCAAACCAATTCGGTAAAAGTCACTCCCCTGTGATCATTGCCAAAGATTTTCTTTTTGATTGAACTCCGGATACAAGAGTGAGGTCAGTGTTAGAATGTAACATCAACCACCTGATAAAGCGGACTTGGGGCTAAGGTTGCCATAGCAGCATCTCTCTCTCTCTCTCTCTCTCTCTCTCGCTCTCGCTCTCTCTCTCTCTCTCTCTCTCTCTCTCTCTCTCTCTCTCTCTCTCTCTCTCTCACTCTCTCTCTCTCTCTCTCTCTCTCTCTCTCTCACTCTCTCTCTCTCTCCTCTCTCTCGCTCTCTCGCTCTCTCTCTCTCTCTCTCTCTCTCTCTCTCTCTCTCTCTCTCTCTCTCTCTCTCTCTCTCTCTCTCTCTCTCTCTCTCTCTCTCTCTCTCTCTCTCTCTCTCTCTCTCTCTCTCTCTCTCTCTCTCTCTACATGGCTTGGAGCTACTTATATCCCTAGCTTGGTTTCGGATCCCAAGCTTTATTTGACAAGGCTTAATTTGGATTCTAACTTTATTGACAAGCTAAGAGCTGTTACCTACATCAGCTCATTTGAAAGCATTTTATTGTTATGAGACATACAAGTAGGGAACAGGATGAAGTTGGAGCCATCTGTGGGCCAGCATTTTCATTTGATCAACTGACGTTATCTCGTTGACATCATTATGCTGAACGAATGTGTTCCATACTCAGTCATCCTGGGTATGTATGATCTCAGATGGAGTGATGTTCTGGAGAAGGGTACAGCCAGAGTGAAGTTGCTGCTTTCTGCCCGTCTTGTGGCATAAAAGCTTGTTTCGCGCTGTCCTCAAGTGGATCCAAGTGTGGTATTTTGACAATATTGGCCTTGTACATAACAGTAAGGGCGACCCACACCCTCCCTCCTATGTTGAAGGCTCTGCTGAAATGACAGATCCATCCAGGATGGGTCCAGGCGAGAGATGAGACGTCTTGCTCTGTTCTCTACTCTGTCAAGCAGTCGCAGATGAGGAGGGGGACAGGCAAACCAAGAAAGTGGAGCATACTCAAGGTGTGAGCGTACTTGTGCCTCGTACAGTATCTTGCAACCCCTACTGTCAAGCAGATGCGAGATACGGCGAAGTGCTGTAAGCTTCCTGGCTGCCTTGTTTGCAAGATTTACAACATGGTTCTTCATGGTTAGTTTGGAGTCAAATTTCACCCCAAGGATATCAACTTCTTCTCCAGGTGCCAACATCCTCCCATTCATCCTTACTACTGCACCAGCATTACCATCATGGTGCCTAGAGACGATCATCATTTGCGTTTTCTCAGGTGCAAATGTTACTTGCCATCTATTTCCCCAGCTGATATAGCTCTCAGCTGGTGATTGATGTAGCTTAGAGCAGCTGGCATTTCTTCTCTTGGATAAGTGAATGTCAGTGTACAGTCGTCTGCATATGCATGTGATTCTGGGATGAGATGAAGAAGGTCGTTGAAGTAGACATTCCATAACAGTGGACCCAGCACACTTCCTTGTGGAACGCTTGCCCCAATAGGATGTCTTGCTGATTCCGTTCCATTGAGGGGACTACACTTAGAGATCTACCATGAAGGTAATCACTGAGGAGACATAGCGTAGAGCCGCAATTCCCAGTGCTTGAAGTTTTTGCTAAGAGGCCCTGGTGCCACACCCGGTCGAAAGCGCCAGCAATGTCCAGTGCTACCACACAGCTGACTTTGGATTCATCCAGTGACTGGTGCCACTTAGTGGAGAGGTTTAACAACAGATCAGCAGCAGAGTAACCTTTCCTGAAGCCATATTGACGATCACAAAGTAGTGAGTGGTAGTCAAAAAAATCTGTCATTTGTCTTGAGATTATTGTCTCAAGGATCTTACCAGTGATTGACAGGAGGGTGACACTGGTCTGTAGTTGCTGATTTCTGCTCTGCTCTTCTTTTTTTGTGAACAGGGACTACATTTGCCTCTTTCCATGGAGAGGGCCATTTGCACTGTACTAGGCAGTGCTGAAAGATGCAGTTAGAGGTGCTGCTAGCTGGTCTGCACATCTTCTCAAGCAATCTTGGGCTCAACTTGTCTGGGCCCACCAGCACCTTTTCTTGGTCAAGTGATTTAAGAAGGAAATGCACCTCCTCCTGCCTTATTGTCACCCCTGACAGTTTTGATACAGTTCTTGCAGCTAGCCAAGGAGGGTCCCTTGCTGGATCAGGAACTTGCATTTTGGTAGCAAAGTGTTCAGCAAAGAGGTCCGCTTTCTCTTGACTGCTAGTAGAGGTGGTCCCATCCTGTCGATTTAGAGGTGGAATAAGTTCATCAGGCAGATTAACCTGTCTGTCCTTGACCAGGGACCACCAGGTTTTGGAGCCTACCCTACCTGATGCTAACTTTCTTTTAGTGTCCAACTCCCATTTAGCAATGGCCCACTTTTGAACATCACCCATATGCCTACAGGCTTGCATGTGCAAGTTCCTGTTATAGGTGGTAGGATGTCTCTTATACCTTCGCCATGCTTTGTACTTAGTAGTAGCAGCCTCTCTACAACGAAAGCCAAACCAAGGCTGATCTGTAGGCTTTGTCACATATTGCCGGTGAGGAATGTGTTCTTGTTGCAGATTAAGGATGTGTCCAGTGAAGGCTTTCACTTGGTTGTCAACATCCCCCGGAGGAAGAGCATTCCAGTCGGTGGTGGCGAGCTCAGAGCAAAGGGCTGGCCAATTACCTCTTTCCCATAGCCAGGTTGTGCGTGTGGACTCCTCACCTCGTTCTGTTGGGATCTTAAGTGTGGTAAAAACAGCCTTGTGGTCAGACGATCCAAGCGTACCCGAGGGGTTGACAAGTGACTATGCCTTCTGCCAGATCACTCACTACTGGGTCAAGGGAGGAGCCAGAGATATGAGTAGGGAAATCAACAAAGTTTCATGTCAAACACTGCAGAAGGTCAATCAAAGTCCCCTCTGTATAAGGTGCTGGCTTGAGGTCACCAACAATTATAATATGTTGACAGTTGTGTTGTAGCAGAAGGGAGTCAATATTTTCCATTAGGAAGTTGATAGGGTCTGCATGTTGCCACTGAGGTCTGTACATTGCACATGCTAGTACAGAGGTACTAGTGTTTATACAGAGCTTGAAGAACATCATTTCAAGATGTGTAGGGGTGGCAACATCTATGTGCTGGGCATGAACACTTTTAGAGAAGAACACAGCAACACCACCTCCTTGCCCTTGCCTGTCTCTTCTCATCCATGAGGTGTAGCCAGCAATTCTTGCAAAATTTTCTGGAGTCCTGTCATCCAAAAATGTTTCAACAACAGCTATCATGTCGGGACGTCAGTGTTCACAAAGCTATGTGTGACTCTCCAGCATTAGTAATGAAACCTCTAATGTTGGCCGACAGGGATGCTGATAGACTGGCTCCTCATGATGAAGTGGTCAGCTTGAGGTGGTGGGTGTGTAGGGAATGTAAGTGCCTGCCTTGACCCTTGAGAGGTAGGGTACTGAGGCAGCTGCAGGGATGTAGGTCTGTGGTCTTGTATAAGGCCCAATCCCACCTGCTGGGCTGGGATAGGAGTAGCTGAGTGAGTGACGTGTAGTGTGTTTACCAATTCAGAGATCCTGCTGGTTTGTTCTGAGAACAGGTCTCTAAACAGGTGGCCCTGTCTGTCAAGTTCCTTTTTCTTCCGACACTGGTCCTCCTTATGTCCTTTCTTGTAGCAGTAGTTACACCTGGTATCTCGCAGGCAGTTGTTGGCAGAGTGCCCCTTCCGGTGACAGCAGAGCACAGCCTAGGTGCCTGGGAGGGTGGACTAGGATTTGTTGTACCTCCTGTGTTTCGCAGATTTGTCCTCGGATTCTGCCGCTGGAACTGTGTTAGTGGAGGGTGAGACGGCTGTAGATGTCTTCCTCCACCACGTCCTCCTCCACGTCCTCTACCCGCCCTCTACCAGTTCTGACAGATGTGTCCCTGCTGTTCGTAACTTCGGCGCAGCAGGTGATCAGGTGCGGTGATAGTTCCCTGATCACTAACTGCACCGCCCGTTCTCTGGTGGAGAAACTCCTGGCTCAGAGCTTGCTGTCGAAGCACTACTACCAGATTCTAGAATAGTATCGGCAGGTGTGCTGACAGGTGTAGGATCAGAGATGGTATGTGCACTGTCAAGTAAACTGGCAGTGGCTGAAGCAGAGATGTCAGGTGTGGGAGAATTAACAGATCCAAGGCTTCCCACGTTGCTGGGAAGAGGAGTTTCCTTCCCCCTGTGGTGGTCAGAGGAATTGTGTTAGAATTCCCAAAGGTAGTGTTTTGAACTCTGTCAGTCTGTGGGACCTTAGCGATGACAGAATTCCACCAGATGTTTACCCCTGAGTTAAGCTCAGTGTGGGACTTCCAGTCTTTGTCAATAGTGTCGCCATCAGCTGAGCAGCTTACGTCACTTAATGTAGGCTTGCACTGACCTTCTACAATAGCTTGTAGGTTATCTAATGATTTGAGGAGCTCATGAAGTGCTTCCTGTGATGGATTATCTTAGCTGCAACTTTACAACACAGCCCAAGAGGGCAGTCTTGATCTTTGGACAGGAGTCCCTGAGGTAGGACTTCTGAACCCTCCTCCTGTAGCTCCAGGCTTGTATCCACATATACCACAGGATTATGGATATCCTTAAATTTTCTGAAATTTTCAACCTGGCTGCAACAAAATTCTTCTTCTGGAGTGCAATCTGTGTGGCAGTAGTTGGAACAAGTAGGCTCCTTACATCCAAGAAGATCCTTGTCCCTTGTGGTATACCCACAAACACTGCAGTATCTACTGGGACAATAGCCAGATAGCGTAGATAATCTTGCTATTTTGCGGTGTGAAGTCATCCCTGAGGAGGCTTGTAGGTTTGAAGTTCACAGGAGAGAGAGAGGGTGGGTGGTGATGTCTTTCTCTCTCTCTTTCTCTCTCTCTCTTTCTCTCTCTTTCTCTTTCTCTCTCTCTCTTTCTCTCTCTCTCTTTCTCTCTTTCTCTCTCTCTCTCTCTCTCTCTCTCTCTCTCTCTCTCTCTCTCTGTCTCCTTTTATTCGTTGGTGATTGGTTGGGGGCGATGTCAATCATCCCTTATCACTGTCTTGCCATAGTCTTAATGTTGGTAGTGGTGGTGGTGGTAATGGTGGTAGTGGTGGTGGTGGTAGTGGTAGTGGTGGTGGTAGTGGTGGTGGTAATGGTGGTAGTGGTAGTTTTGGTTGTGGCGGTAGTGGTAGTGGTGGTGACGGTAGTGGTGGTGGTAGTGGTAATGGTGGTGACGGTAGTGGTGGTAGTAGTAGTAGTAGTAGTAGGGGTGGTAGTAATGACGTCACTAGTAGGTAACTGGTTAGAATCAGTCATTGCTGCTGTCATGACGACACACCTTAATGAGTCGTTCCTGCCTGACAAATTTACTGATCTTTAATATAGCATTTGAGACATTGGACCACAATAAAGAATGATATTATTTATTTAGTGTTCACTAAGGCCTTTGATAGATATATGTGTGACTGTTGTATATGTGTGACACTGTTGTATATGTGTGACTGTTGTATATGTGTGACTGTTGTATATATGTGACTGTTGTATATGTGTGACTGTTGTATATGTGTTACTGTTGTATATGTGTGACTGTTGTATATGTGTGACTGTTGTATATGTGTGACTGTTGTATATGTGTTACTGTTGTATATGTGTTACTGTTGTATATGTGTGACTGTTGTATATGTGTTACTGTTGTATATGTGTGACTGTTGTATATGTGTGACTGTTGTATATGTGTGACACTGTTGTATATGTGTGACACTGTTGTATATATGTGACTGTTGTATATGTCTGACTGTTGTATATGTTTGACTGTTGTATATGTGCGACTGTTGTATATGTGTGACTGTTGTATATGTGTGACTGTTGTATATGTGTGACACTGTTGTATATATGTGACTGTTGTATATGTTTGACTGTTGTATATGTGCGACTGTTGTATATGTGCGACTGTTGTATATGTGTGACTGTTGTATATGTGTGACTGTTGTATATGTGTGACTGTTGTATATGTGTGACACTGTTGTATATGTGTAACACTGTTGTATATGTGTGACTATTTTATATGTGTGACTGTTGTATATGTGTGACTGTTGTATATGTGTGACACTGTTGTATATGTGTGACTGTTGTATATGTGTGACTGTTGTATATGTGTGACTGTTGTATATGTGTGACTGTTGTATATGTGTGACTGTTGTATATGTGTGACTGTTGTATATGTGTAACACTGTTGTATATGTGTGACTGTTGTATATGTGTGACTGTTGTATATGTGTGACTGTTGTATATGTGTGACTTGTATATGTGTGACTGTTGTATATGTGTGACTGTTGTATATGTTTGACTGTTGTATATGTGTGACTGTTGTATATGTGTGACTGTTGTATATGTGTTACTGTTGTATATGTGTGACTGTTGTATATGTGTGACTGTTGTATATGTGTTACTGTTGTATATGTGTGACTGTTGTATATGTGTGACTGTTGTATATATGTGACACTGTTGTATATGTGTGACACTGTTGGATATGTGTGACACTGTTGGATATGTGTGACACTGTTGTATATGTGTGACTGTTGTATATGTGTGACTTTTGTATATGTGTGACACTGTTGTATATGTGTGACTGTTGTATATGAGTGACTGTTGTATATGTGTGACACTGTTGTATATGTGTGACACTGTTGTATATGTGTGACACTGTTGTATATGTGTGACTGTTGTATATGTGTGACACTGTTGTATATGTGTGACTGTTGTATGTGTGTGACACTGTTGTATATGTGTGACACTGTTGTATATGTGTGACACTGTTGTATATGTGTGACTGTTGTATATGTGTGACTGTTGTATATGTGTGACTGTTGTATATGTGTGACACTGTTGAATATGTGTGACTGTTGTATATGTGTGACACTGTTGTATATGTGTGACACTGTTGTATATGTGTGACTTGTATATGTGTGACTGTTGTATGTGTGTGACACTGTTGTATATGTGTGACTCTGTTGTATATGTGTGACTGTTGTATATGTGTGACTGTCGTATATGTGTGACTGTTGTATGTGTTTGACACTGTTGTATATGTGTGACACTGTTGTATATGTGTGACCTGTTGTATGTGTGACTTGTATACGTGTGACTGTCGTATATGTGTGACACTGTTGCAAATGTGTGACACTGTTGTATATGTGTGACTGTCGTATATGCGTGACTGTTGTATATGTGTGACCTGTTGTATATGTGTGACTGTTGTATATGTGTGACCTGTTGTATATGTGTGACTGTCGTATATGTGTGACTGTTGTATATGTGTGACTGTTGTATATGTGTGACCTGTTGTATATGTGTGACTGTCGTATATATGTGACTGTTGTATATGTGTGACCTGTTGTATATGTGTGACTGTCGTATATGTGTGACACTGTTGTATATGTGTGACTGTCGTATATGTGTGACTGTTGTATATGTGTGACTGTTGTATATGTGTGACACTGTTGTATATGTGTGACTGTTGTATATGTGTGACACTGTTGTATATGTGTGACTGTTGTATATGTGTGACTGTTGTATATGTGTGACACTGTTTTATATGTGTGACTGTTGTATATGTGTGACACTGTTGTATATGTGTGACTGTTGTATATGTGTGACTGTTGTATATGTGTGACTGTTGTATATGTGTGACTGTTGTATATGTGTGACTGTTGTATATGTGTGACACTGTTGTATATGTGTGACTGTTGTATATGTGTGACTGTTGTATATATGTGACTGTTGTATATGTGTGACTGTTGTATATGTGTTACTGTTGTATATGTGTGACTGTTGTATATGTGTGACTGTTGTATATGTGTGACTGTTGTATATGTGTTACTGTTGTATATGTGTTACTGTTGTATATGTGTGACTGTTGTATATGTGTTACTGTTGTATATGTGTGACTGTTGTATATGTGTGACTGTTGTATATGTGTGACACTGTTGTATATGTGTGACTGTTGTATATGTGTGACTGTTGTATATGTGTTACTGTTGTATATGTGTGACTGTTGTATATGTGTGACTTGTATATGTGTGACTGTTGTATATGTGTGACTGTTGTGTATGTGTGACTGTTGTATATGTGTGACACTGTTGTATATGTGTGACTGTTGTATGTGTGACTGTTGTATATGTGTGACACTGTTGTATATGTGTGACTGTTGTATATGTGTGACACTGTTGTATATGTGTGACACTGTTGTATATGTGTGACTGTTGTATATGTGTGACTGTTGTATATGTGTGACTGTTGTATATGTGTGACACTGTTGTATATGTGTGACACTGTTGGATATGTGTGACACTGTTGGATATGTGTGACACTGTTGTATATGTGTGACTGTTGTATATGTGTGACTTTTGTATATGTGTGACACTGTTTTATATGTGTGACACTGTTGTATATGTGTGTGACTGTTGTATATGTGTGACTTGTATATGTGTGACTGTTGTATATGTGTGACACTGTTGTATATGTGTGACTGTTGTATATGAGTGACTGTTGTATATGTGTGACACTGTTGTATATGTGTGACACTGTTGTATATGTGTGACACTGTTGTATATGTGTGACTGTTGTATATGTGTGACACTGTTGTATATGTGTGACTGTTGTATGTGTGTGACACTGTTGTATATGTGTGACACTGTTGTATATGTGTGACACTGTTGTATATGTGTGACTGTTGTATATGTGTGACTGTTGTATATGTGTGACTGTTGTATATGTGTGACACTGTTGTTTATGTGTGACTGTTGTATATGTGTGACTGTTGTATATGTGTGACACTGTTGTATATGTGTGACACTGTTGTATATGTGTGACTGTTGTATATGTGTGACTGTTGTATATGTGTGACACTGTTGTATATGTGTGACTGTTGTATATGTGTGACACTGTTGTATATGTGTGACACTGTTGTATATGTGTGACTTGTATATGTGTGACTGTTGTATGTGTGTGACACTGTTGTATATGTGTGACTCTGTTGTATATGTGTGACTGTTGTATATGTGTGACTGTCGTATATGTGTGACTGTTGTATGTGTTTGACACTGTTGTATATGTGTGACACTGTTGTATATGTGTGACCTGTTGTATGTGTGACTTGTATACGTGTGACTGTCGTATATGTGTGACACTGTTGCAAATGTGTGACACTGTTGTATATGTGTGACTGTCGTATATGCGTGACTGTTGTATATGTGTGACCTGTTGTATATGTGTGACTGTTGTATATGTGTGACCTGTTGTATATGTGTGACTGTCGTATATGTGTGACTGTTGTATATGTGTGACTGTTGTATATGTGTGACCTGTTGTATATGTGTGACTGTCGTATATATGTGACTGTTGTATATGTGTGACCTGTTGTATATGTGTGACTGTCGTATATGTGTGACACTGTTGTATATGTGTGACTGTCGTATATGTGTGACTGTTGTATATGTGTGACTGTTGTATATGTGTGACACTGTTGTATATGTGTGACTGTTGTATATGTGTGACACTGTTGTATATGTGTGACTGTTGTATATGTGTGACTGTTGTATATGTGTGACACTGTTTTATATGTGTGACTGTTGTATATGTGTGACACTGTTGTATATGTGTGACTGTTGTATATGTGTGACTGTTGTATATGTGTGACTGTTGTATATGTGTGACTGTTGTATATGTGTGACTGTTGTATATGTGTGACACTGTTGTATATGTGTGACTGTTGTATATGTGTGACTGTTGTATATATGTGACTGTTGTATATGGGTGACTGTTGTATATGTGTTACTGTTGTATATGTGTGACTGTTGTATATGTGTGACTGTTGTATATGTGTGACTGTTGTATATGTGTTACTGTTGTATATGTGTTACTGTTGTATATGTGTGACTGTTGTATATGTGTTACTGTTGTATATGTGTGACTGTTGTATATGTGTGACTGTTGTATATGTGTGACACTGTTGTATATGTGTGACTGTTGTATATGTGTGACTGTTGTATATGTGTTACTGTTGTATATGTGTGACTGTTGTATATGTGTGACTTGTATATGTGTGACTGTTGTATATGTGTGACTGTTGTGTATGTGTGACTGTTGTATATGTGTGACACTGTTGTATATGTGTGACTGTTGTATATGTGTGACACTGTTGTATATGTGTGACTGTTGTATGTGTGACTGTTGTATATGTGTGACACTGTTGTATATGTGTGACTGTTGTATATGTGTGACACTGTTGTATATGTGTGACACTGTTGTATATGTGTGACTGTTGTATATGTGTGACTGTTGTATATGTGTGACTGTTGTATATGTGTGACTGTTGTATATGTGTGACACTGTTGTATATGTGTGACTGTTGTATATGTGCGACTGTTGTATATGTGTGACTGTTGTATATGTGTGACTGTTGTATATGTGTGACTGTTGTATATGTGTGACTGTTGTATATGTGTGACTGTTGTATATGTGTGACACTGTTGTATATGTGTGACACTGTTGTATATGTGTGACTGTTGTATATGTGTGACACTGTTGTATATGTGTGACTGTTGTATATGTGTGACACTGTTGTATATGTGTGACACTGTTGTATATGTGTGACACTGTTGTATATATGTGACTGTTGTATATGTGTGACTGTTGTATATGTGTGACTGTTGTATATGTGTGACTGTTGTATATGTGTGACTGTTGTATATGTGTGACTGTTGTATATGTGTGACACTGTTGTATATGTGTGACTGTTGTATATGTGTGACACTGTTGTATATGTGTGACTGTTGTATATGTGTGACTGTTGTATATGTGTGACTGTTGTATATGTGTGACTGTTGTATATGTGTGACACTGTTGTATATATGTGACTGTTGTATATGTTTGACTGTTGTATATGTGTGACTGTTGTATATGTGTGACACTGTTGTATATATGTGACTGTTGTATATGTGTGACACTGTTGTATATGTGTGACTGTTGTATATGTGTGACTGTTGTATATGTGTGACTGTTGTATATGTGTGACACTGTTGTATATGTGTGACTGTTGTATATGTGTGACTGTTGTATATGTGTGACACTGTTGTATATGTGTGACTGTTGTATATGTGTGACTGTTGTATATGTGTGACACTGTTGTATATGTGTGACACTGTTGTATATGTGTGACACTGTTGTATATGTGTGACACTGTTGTATATGTGTGACACTGTTGTATATGTGTGACACTGTTGTATATGTGTGACACTGTTGTATATGTGTGACACTGTTGTATATGTGTGACACTGTTGTATATGTGTGACTGTTGTATATGTGTGACACTGTTGTATATGTGTGACAATGTTGTATATGTGTGACTGTTGTATATGTGTTACTGTTGTATATGTGTGGCACTGTTGTATGTGTGACACTGTTGTATATGTGTGACTGTTGTATATGTGTGACACTGTTGTATGTGTGACTGTTGTATATGTGTGACACTGTTGTATGTGTGACTGTTGTGTATGTGTGACACTGTTGTATGTGTGTGACTGTTGTATATGTGTGACACTGTTGTATATGTGTGACTGTTGTATATGTGTGACACTGTTGTATATGTGTGACTGTTGTATATGTGTGACACTTGTATATGTGTGACACTGTTGTATATGTGTGTGACACTGTTGTATATGTGTGACACTGTTGTATATGTGTGACTGTTGTATATGTGTGACACTGTTGTATATGTGTGACACTGTTGTATATGTGTGACACTGTTGTATATGTGTGACTGTTGTATATGTGTGACTGTTGTATATGTGTGACTGTTGTATATGTGTGACTGTTGTATATGTGTGACACTGTTGTATATGTGTGACTGTTGTATATGTGTGACTGTTGTATATGTGTGACACTGTTGTATATGTGTGACTGTTGTATATGTGTGACACTGTTGTATATGTGTGACACTGTTGTATATGTGTGACTGTTGTATATGTGTGACTGTTGTATATGTGTGACTGTTGTATATGTGCGACTGTTGTATATGTGTGACTATTGTATATGTGTGACTATTGTATATGTGTGACTATTGTATATGTGTGACTGTTGTATATGTGTGACTGTTGTATATGTGCGACTGTTGTATATGTGTGACTATTGTATATGTGTGACTGTGTATATGTGTCACTGTTGTATATGTGTGACTGTTTTATATGTGTGACACTGTTGTATATGTGTGACTGTTGTATATGTGTGACACTGTTGTATATGTGTGACTGTTGTATATGTGTGACTGTTGTATATGTGTGACTGTTGTATATGTGCGACTGTTGTATATGTGTGACTATTGTATATGTGTGACTATTGTATATGTGTGACTATTGTATATGTTTGACTGTTGTATATGTGTGACACTGTTGTATATGTGTGACTGTTGTATATGTGCGACTGTTGTATATGTGTGACTGTTGTATATGTGTGACTGTTGTATATGTGTGACTGTTGTATATGTGTGACTGTTGTATATGTGTGACACTGTTGTATATGTGTCACTGTTGTATATGTGTGTCTCTGTTGTATATGTGTGACTGTTGTATATGTGTTGTATACACTGTTGTATATGTGTGACTGTTGTATATGTGTGACTGTTGTATATGTGTGACACTGTTGTATATGTGTGACTGTTGTATATGTGTGACACTGTTGTATGTGTGACACTGTTGTATATGTGTGACTGTTGTATATGTGTGACACTGTTGTATATGTGTGACTGTTGTATATGTGTGACTGTTGTATATGTGTGACACTGTTGTATATGTGTGACACTGTTGTATATGTGTGACTGTTGTATATGTGTGACACTGTTGTATGTGTGACACTGTTGTATATGTGTGACTGTTGTATATGTGTGACACTGTTGTATATGTGTGACTGTTGTATATGTGTGACACTGTTGTATATGTGTGACTGTTGTATATGTGTGACTGTTGTATATGTGTGACTGTTGTATATGTGTGACACTGTTGTATATGTGTGACACTGTTGTATATGTGTGACACTGTTGTATATGTGTGACTGTTGTATATGTGTGACTGTTGTATATGTGTGACTGTTGTATATGTGTGACACTGTTGTATATGTGTGACACTGTTGTATATGTGTGACTGTTGTATATGTGTGACACTGTTGTATATGTGTGACACTGTTGTATATGTGTGACTGTTGTATATGTGTGACTGTTGTATATGTGTGACACTGTTGTATATGTGTGACACTGTTGTATATGTGTGACACTGTTGTATATGTGTGACACTGTTGTATATGTGTGACACTGTTGTATATGTGTGACTGTTGTATATGTGTGACACTGTTGTATATGTGTGACACTGTTGTATATGTGTGACTGTTGTATATGTGTGACACTGTTGTATATGTGTGACACTGTTGTATATGTGTGACTGTTGTATATGTGTGACACTGTTGTATATGTGTGACTGTTGTATATGTGTGACACTGTTGTATATGTGTGACTGTTGTATATGTGTGACACTGTTGTATATGTGTGACACTGTTGTATATGTGTGACACTGTTGTATATGTGTGACTGTTGTATATGTGTGACTGTTGTATATGTGTGACACTGTTGTATATGTGTGACTGTTGTATATGTGTGACACTGTTGTATATGTGTGACACTGTTGTATATGTGTGACTGTTGTATATGTGTGACTGTTGTATATGTGTGACACTGTTGTATATGTGTGACTGTTGTATATGTGTGTTGTATATGTGTGACACTGTTGTATATGTGTGACTGTTGTATATGTGTGACACTTGTATATGTGTGACACTGTTGTATATGTGTGACACTGTTGTATATGTGTGACACTGTTGTATATGTGTGACACTGTTGTATATGTGTGACACTGTTGTATATGTGTGACACTGTTGTATATGTGTGACACTGTTGTATATGTGTGACTGTTGTATATGTGTGACACTGTTGTATATGTGTGACTGTTGTATATGTGTGACACTGTTGTATATGTGTGACTGTTGTATATGTGTGACTGTTGTATATGTGTGACTGTTGTATATGTGTGACACTGTTGTATATGTGTGACTGTTGTATATGTGTGACTGTTGTATATGTGTGACACTGTTGTATATGTGTGACTGTTGTATATGTGTGACACTGTTGTATATGTGTGACACTGTTGTATATGTGTGACTGTTGTATATGTGTGACTGTTGTATATGTGTGACACTGTTGTATATGTGTGACTGTTGTATATGTGTGACACTGTTGTATATGTGTGACACTGTTGTATATGTGTGACTGTTGTATATGTGTGACACTGTTGTATATGTGTGACTGTTGTATATGTGTGACACTGTTGTATATGTGTGACTGTTGTATATGTGTGACTGTTGTATATGTGTGACTGTTGTATATGTGTGACTGTTGTATATGTGTGACACTGTTGTATATGTGTGACACTGTTGTATATATGTGACTGTTGTATATGTCTGACTGTTGTATATGTGTGACTGTTGTATATGTGTGACTGTTGTATATGTGTGACTGTTGTATATGTGTGACACTGTTGTATATGTGTGACTGTTGTATATGTGTGACTGTTGTATATGTGTGACACTGTTGTATATGTGTGACTGTTGTATATGTGTGACTGTTGTATATGTGTGACACTGTTGTATATGTGTGACTGTTGTATATGTGTGACACTGTTGTATATGTGTGACACTGTTGTATATGTGTGACACTGTTGTATATGTGTGACACTGTTGTATATGTGTGACTGTTGTATATGTGTTACTGTTGTATATGTGTGTCTGTGTTATATGTGTGACACTGTTGTATATGTGTGACTGTTGTATATGTGTGACTGTTGTATATGTGTGACACTGTTGTATATGTGTGACTGTTGTATATATGTGACACTGTTGTATATGTGTGACTGTTGTATATGTGTGACACTGTTGTATATGTGTGACACTGTTGTATATGTGTGACACTGTTGTATATGTGTGACTGTTGTATATGTGTGACTGTTGTATATGTGTGACACTGTTGTATATGTGTGACTGTTGTATATGTGTGACTGTTGTATATGTGTGACACTGTTGTATATGTGTGACACTGTTGTATATGTGTGACACTGTTGTATATGTGTGACACTGTTGTATATGTGTGACACTGTTGTATATGTGTGACACTGTTGTATATGTGTGACACTGTTGTATATGTGTGACACTGTTGTATATGTGTGACACTGTTGTATATGTGTGACACTGTTGTATATGTGTGACACTGTTGTATATGTGTGACACTGTTGTATATGTGTGACACTGTTGTATATGTGTGACACTGTTGTATATGTGTGACACTGTTGTATATGTGTGACACTGTTGTATATGTGTGACACTGTTGTATATGTGTGACACTGTTGTATATGTGTGACTGTTGTATATGTGTGACACTGTTGTATATGTGTGACTGTTGTATATGTGTGACACTGTTGTATATGTGTGACACTGTTGTATATGTGTGACACTGTTGTATATGTGTGACTGTTGTATATGTGTGACACTGTTGTATATGTGTGACTGTTGTATATGTGTGACACTGTTGTATATGTGTGACACTGTTGTATATGTGTGACACTGTTGTATATGTGTGACTGTTGTATATTTGTGACACTGTTGTATATGTGTGACACTGTTGTATATGTGTGACACTGTTGTATATATGTGACTGTTGTGTGACACGGTTGTATATGTGTGACACTGTTGTATATGTGTTACACTGTTGTATATGTGTGACACTGTTGTATATGTGTGACACTGTTGTATATGTGTGACTCTGTTGTATGTGTGTGACTCTGTTGTATGTGTGACTGTTGTATATGTGTGACACTGTTGTATATGTGTGACACTGTTGTTGTATATGTGTGACACTGTTGTATATGTGTGACACTGTTGTATATGTGTGACACTGTTGTATGTGTGACACTGTTGTGTGACACTGTTGTATATGTGTGACACTGTTGTATATGTGTGACACTGTTGTATATGTGTGACACTGTTGTATATGTGTGACACTGTTGTATATGTGTGACACTGTTGTATATGTGTGACACTGTTGTATATGTGTGACACTGTTGTATATGTGTGACACTGTTGTATATATGTGACACTTGTATATTTGTGACACTGTTGTATATGTGTGACACTGTTGTATATGTGTGACACTGTTGTATATGTGTGACACTGTTGTATATGTGTGACACTGTTGTATATGTGTGACACTGTTGTATATGTGTGACTGTTGTATATGTGTGACACTGTTGTATATGTGTGACACTGTTGTATATGTGTGACACTGTTGTATATGTGTGACACTGTTGTATATGTGTGACACTGTTGTATATGTGTGACACTGTTGTATATGTGTGACACTGTTGTATATGTGTGACACTGTTGTATATGTGTGACACTGTTGTATATGTGTGACACTGTTGTATATGTGTGACACTGTTGTATATGTGTGACTGTTGTATATGTGTGACACTGTTGTATATGTGTGTGACTGTTGTATATGTGTGACACTGTTGTATATGTGTGACTGTTGTATATGTGTGACACTGTTGTATATGTGTGACTGTTGTATATGTGTGACACTGTTGTATATGTGTGACACTGTTGTATATGTGTGACTTGTATATGTGTGACACTGTTGTATATGTGTGACTGTTGTATATGTGTGACACTGTTGTATATGTGTGACTGTTGTATATGTGTGACTGTTGTATATGTGTGACACTGTTGTATATGTGTGACTGTTGTATATGTGTGACTGTTGTATATGTGTGACACTGTTGTATATGTGTGACTGTTGTATATGTGTGACACTGTTGTATATGTGTGACACTGTTGTATATGTGTGACTGTTGTATATGTGTGACACTGTTGTATATGTGTGACACTGTTGTATATGTGTGACACTGTTGTATATGTGTGACACTGTTGTATATGTGTGACACTGTTGTATATGTGTGACACTGTTGTATATGTGTGACTGTTGTATATGTGTGACACTGTTGTATATGTGTGACACTGTTGTATATGTGTGACACTGTTGTATATGTGTGACACTGTTGTATATGTGTGACACTGTTGTATATGTGTGACACTGTTGTATATGTGTGACACTGTTGTATATGTGTGACACTGTTGTATATGTGTGACTGTTGTATATGTGTGACACTGTTGTATATGTGTGACTGTTGTATATGTGTGACACTGTTGTATATGTGTGACACTGTTGTATATGTGTGACACTGTTGTATATGTGTGACACTGTTGTATATGTGTGACTGTTGTATATGTGTGACACTGTTGTATATGTGTGACACTGTTGTATATGTGTGACACTGTTGTATATGTGTGACACTGTTGTATATGTGTGACACTGTTGTATATGTGTGACACTGTTGTATATGTGTGACACTGTTGTATATGTGTGACACTGTTGTATATGTGTGACACTGTTGTATATGTGTGACACTGTTGTATATGTGTGACACTGTTGTATATGTGTGACACTGTTGTATATGTGTATATGTGTGACACTGTTGTATATGTGTATGTATATGTGTGACACTGTTGTATATGTGTGACACTGTTGTATATGTGTGACACTGTTGTATATGTGTGACACTGTTGTATATGTGTGACACTGTTGTATATGTGTGACACTGTTGTATATGTGTGACACTGTTGTATATGTGTGACACTGTTGTATATGTGTGACACTGTTGTATATGTGTGACTGTTGTATATGTGTGACACTGTTGTATATGTGTGACACTGTTGTATATGTGTGACACTGTTGTATATGTGTGACACTGTTGTATATGTGTGACACTGTTGTATATGTGTGACACTGTTGTATATGTGTGACACTGTTGTATATGTGTGACACTGTTGTATATGTGTGACACTGTTGTATATGTGTGACACTGTTGTATATGTGTGTGTTTTATATGTGTGTCTGTTGTATATGTGTGACACTGTTGTATATGTGTGACACTGTTGTATATGTGTGACACTGTTGTATATGTGTGACACTGTTGTATATGTGTGACACTGTTGTATATGTGTGACACTGTTGTATATGTGTGACACTGTTGTATATGTGTGACACTGTTGTATATGTGTGACACTGTTGTATATGTGTGACACTGTTGTATATGTGTGACACTGTTGTATATGTGTGACACTGTTGTATATGTGTGACACTGTTGTATATGTGTGACACTGTTGTATATGTGTGACACTGTTGTATATGTGTGACACTGTTGTATATGTGTGACACTGTTGTATATGTGTGACACTGTTGTATATGTGTGACACTGTTGTATATGTGTGACACTGTTGTATATGTGTGACACTGTTGTATATGTGTGACACTGTTGTATATGTGTGACACTGTTGTATATGTGTGACACTGTTGTATATGTGTGACACTGTTGTATATGTGTGACACTGTTGTATATGTGTGACACTGTTGTATATGTGTGACACTGTTGTATATGTGTGACACTGTTGTATATGTGTGACACTGTTGTATATGTGTGACACTGTTGTATATGTGTGACACTGTTGTATATGTGTGACACTGTTGTATATGTGTGACACTGTTGTATATGTGTGACACTGTTGTATATGTGTGACACTGTTGTATATGTGTGACACTGTTGTATATGTGTGACACTGTTGTATATGTGTGACACTGTTGTATATGTGTGTGACACTGTTGTATATGTGTGACACTGTTGTATATGTGTGACACTGTTGTATATGTGTGACACTGTTGTATATGTGTGACACTGTTGTATATGTGTGACTGTTGTATATGTGTGACACTGTTGTATATGTGTGACACTGTTGTATATGTGTGACACTGTTGTATATGTGTGACTGTTGTATATTTGTGACACTGTTGTATATGTGTGACACTGTTGTATATGTGTGACACTGTTGTATATGTGTGACACTGTTGTATATGTGTGACTGTTGTATATTTGTGACACTGTTGTATATGTGTGACACTGTTGTATATGTGTGACACTGTTGTATATGTGTGACACTGTTGTATATGTGTGACACTGTTGTATATATGTAACTTGCTATTGTATATATGTAGCACTTGTATATATGTGACACTGTTGTATATATGTGACACTATATATATGTAACTATATTGTATATATGTAAACTGTATATATTTGTGACACTATTGTATATATGTGTGCTATTTGTATGTATGACACTGTTGTATATGTAACTGACACTGTTGTATATATGTGACACTGTTGTATGTGACACTGTGTATATATATGTGACACTGTGTATATATATGTGACACTATTGTATATGTATTACTCAGGCCCAACATATATGTAACACTGTATTATGTGTAACTATTTGTATATATGTTACACTGTTGTATATATGTATGCCCATTTCTATTTGTATATATAAACACTGTTGTATATATGTGACTGTTGTATATATACTGTGAAACACTGTTTTGTATATATGTGACACTGTGTATGCTATGACACTGTTGTATATATGACACTATTTATATATATTAACTGACATATTGTATATATGTGACACTGTTGTATATAATGACACTGTTGTATATGTGTATGACACTGTGTATATATATGTGACACTGTTGTATATATGACACTATTCTATCTGTAACCTGTATATATAACCTATTGTATATAATATGTGACTGTGTGTATATATATGACTTTTTATTGTATATATGTGTACTATTTGTATATATGTAACACTGTTGTATATGTGTGACACTGTTGTATATATGTGGCTTACTATTGTATATATGTGACACTGCTTGTATATATGTGACACTGTTGTATATGTGTGACACTGTTGTATATATGTGACACTATTGTATATTGACATATTATATATATATTGACACACTATTGTATACTATGTGACACTGTTGTATATAATAGCAAACTATTGTATATATATGACACTCTTGTATATATGTGACACTGTTATATATAATGTGACACTGTTGTATATATGTGACACTATTTGTATATATGTGACGCACTGTTGTATATGTATGTGCTAACATATGTGACCTGTTGTATATGTGGCAACACTGTTGTATATATGTGACTATGCCTGTGTGACACTGTGTATATGTGTGACTATTGTATGTAGCAACACTGTTGTATATATGTGTACTATTATATGTGTATTTGTTTGTATATATGTGACACTATTGTATATATGTGTACTGTGTGTATATATGTGCTGACACTGTGTTGTATATATGTGACACTGTTGTATATATGTAACGCTGTTGTATATATGGCAGCACTGTTGTATATGTGACACTGTTGTATATGTGACTATTGTATATGTGGCAACATGTTGTATATAACTGTATTATTGTATATATAGTGTGCCAGACACTGTTGTATATGTGTGACACTGTTGTATATGTGGCTTATATATGTTATTGTCGTTACTGTATAATATTTACATCTCTGGTGTGTATGAACATAGATACTTATCAGTATATTTATCTCCCCTCTTGTTTTAGTGTCGTAATAAATGTTAAGCGCCACGTAAGTTCCTCCGTCTTCTAATAACATATTCATTTTTCCACTATAATCTACCTTGTCCATAATTATTATCACATTTGCTTTGTCTCTTTCGTAAAGTGAAGTCCAGGATCTTAACTTAATTCATGGTATAACTTAACAAGGTAGAATTCCGCTTCTCAAAGGCACCTTTCAATAGACACTTGACCTGCTTTTTGTGCATGTGTACTCGCCTATTTGTGGTTGCAGGAATCGAGTCACAGCTCCTGGCCCCGCCTCTTCGCTGATTACTAGATCCACTCTCTCCCTGCTCCAAGAGCTTTATCGTACTTCTTCTTGAAACAATGTAAGGATTCTGCGTTCACCACATCACTCTCCAGTGTGTGTGTACTCATCTAATTGTGGTTGCATGGGTCATGTCATAGCTCCTGGCCCCGCCAGGTGTGTGTGTGTTTGTGGGAGTAACATGTGGTAGGTTGTGGGTTATGGTGTACTAGTTACTAGGTGAGGAACCATCTGAGTGAGAATCATGCCGGCAGGTGGCGTGTGAGGAGCCCGCTGTGAGGTGAGGAGCCACCTGTAAGGGAGAGAAGCCAGTTGGAGGCGTGTCAGAGGAGCCATCTGTGAAGTGAGGTTAGCCAGCTGGAGGCGAGTGTGAGGAGCCAGCTGTGAGGTGAGCCAGCTGGAGGCAGGGGAGGATGCCCGGATGGAGAGGGGCGTCACCACCATCTACTTCACTGTGGCCGGAAGACAAGAGCTGGCTCACATCCATCCGGACGCCAGGCCAGACGATGTTAGAGGTGGGTGCTACTCTCTCTCTCTCTCTCTCTCTCTCGCTCTCTCTCGCTCTCTCTCTTTCTCTCTCTCTCGCTCTCTCTCGCTCTCTCTCGCTCTCGCTCTCGCTCTCTCTCTCTCTCTCTCTCTCTCTCTCTCTCTCTCTCTCTCTCTCTCTCTCTCTCTCTCTCTCTCACTCTCTCTCTTCTCTC